>NC_084506.1:15994830-16229830 GCF_024500385.1 Phyllopteryx taeniolatus
AGGCTCCAGTTGACCCTAACAAGGACAAGCGCTACAGAAAATGGATGGAACGTATGGTACCCAAATCACAAAAATCAACAATCAAGCTTGTGTTGGCTAATATTGCATGCCTAAACATAACTTTTTAAAATACCTTTTCTGAGGGTGTGCCATTTCTGCTCGGATGGATGTTAAAGCGCTACGTGTGGCTTAAAGCATTTGATGAAGGCTGCTCTAGGGTGTAAAGTGTCGTCGTCTTTCGATTGTACCCTCGTTATCATTCCTACCAGCTGGATTTTACCATTTACTTCAGTGCGAAATTAAATAAGCGTTAATGAGCGTTGACTTCGATCCACATCCGTGAGTGGGATTAGGGTGTTTTCCGAGTGATGTCGCCCAAAGCTGAAGGATGGAGCTTTTAGGTGTGAGGAGGTGACCTATAAAAAAAAGGTCTTTGGTCATATAATCCAATAATAATTATCTTGTCTTATCTTATCCATCTATCTTTCTGTGACACATGCGAACTGTTTAAAATTGTGAGGAAAAAAAATGTCTCCTTAAAGGAATAGTCTCGCACCTTCTCAGGGCAGTACACTCCAGGCGCTGGTGTCTTTGTAAAGCTTGTAGGTAGGAAGTTGCGGGCTGGCATGCTGTACTGGGGAGATTTCCTCAGGTACGTTTTGGGGTCCACAGCTTGATAGGCTGCGGGGCCTGGAGTCTGCAGGACGTATTGATTAAGTCAGGATGGATTTCCACATGATAAAATGCAGTTTTTTGTATGTGTACCTGTGCCAAATCATTAAAAAAGTTGCCAATTTTGCTGCGACCGCAGATTGTGTGTGCGGGCACCGAAGGTATGTTCACAGTTTTGGATCCCAGAACAGGAGGAAGCATGTTGGATGCTGGACCTGCAGTGACAGGCAAATTATGAAGTGTCCGTATACTTTGTTGCGCTGCGGTTAAAATCAGTGGCGGCTAGTAAATAGAGGGTGCTCGGGTCACCACGTTACTTTACTTGAAGAGAAAAAAAACTAATAGAAAAAAAAAATTTAACATTTTGAAATCTATGTGTCTATTTTTACATGAGTAAGATAAATAATATATCGTTAATGAGGAGTAAAGTTGTGTTGCACGGCCTTGTTTTAAGCTAGAGCCCAAAAAGCATTGACTATGTAAAAAAGATCAATTTTCAGATGCGACTCAAACACCAGAGAAAAAAATCAAGATCACGTCTCAGTTGGAATTGGTGTGAATTTCTTAGCTTAATGCCTAAAAAAAAGCTTTTACTGAAAGGCTACAGCGATGTGTCCATGAGAAGACGGACAACGACTAGAATTCAACACCACTGATCGGCTGCTGCCGCGCGCAAGACAAGGTAAACCACATCATGTCTGGCATCATCAGAAAGCTTGGGGTTCTCTACAGCCGCAGATTTAATTCAAATGTATGTCATTACACGTATGAACCAACAAGAGGCCATAAGTCCCTAGTGATGTAAACAAAACATCCTTGTTGCGAGGCTAACGCTGACACGCCGCTTCCGGTCTTTAAACGGACATATCTTCACCAAATGTTATGGTATCACCACGTTCTACACATCATTGGAAAGCATTTTTAATGTCTTTTCAGAAAATGTATCCAGGTCAAAAACACGGCCGTGCGACTGCCGGTCGGTTTCGTGCTGGAAGGAAGGTCACATTTGTGTTGTCTGAAAAGTGACGGATTTCCGGTTTGGGGAGCACATGTTTACCCGTTGACCCTCGTTAAAAGTTCGACATGTGCAGGAGCTTCTCTTCAACGCAACAGATAGCGCTAAGTTGGGGTGCAACATTCCAGCGCCTGAGCTCGCCATCAGTTACAGTAAAGTGCTCGGCAGCACTTTGGTTAGTTTTGTAACTCAAATGTAATGAAATAATTTAGTTAAAAAGACAATTGAATGATTTTACTTCGGTTAATGATGTTTACATGTGCCAGTACTTGTCACGGTGTCACAGATTTACTCCACCAGCTGCCACTGATAAGAACGGTCTATCTATCAGAAGAATGTTACCGGGTGTGGTCTGGTAGCTTGGTACTGCATGTTTCCACCTTGTAGACAAAGTATAAGCAGGATAAGACCTAAATGTGATCTTCTCTGCATTTGCAAGATGGTAGCAATCTACAAAAAAAAAAAAACAACACGAGAAAAATATGCGATTATGCAATTGCTGCAATCTTGCTTACTGTACATCATCTCCACAGTCCAATATTCATGTGTTTTGCTCACTGGGCGCAGGCATTTCGTCAAGTGCCCGGTCCTTTCGACGTCTGCCAAATGAAAATGCCGGTGTTCCATCGCGGCCATTTTTGGTGATGTTCGAGGGGATAAAATGAGCGGGTCCAGGTGAGGTGTTTTGTTTTTTTGAGTGAGAGGTATGGCCAAAAGTGTAACTTGGTGCTTTGGATTTTGTCGGATCGTGGTTAATTGCGCCTGGATGAAAAGGGGGAGGCACAGATGTTAGCACTAATCGTAACAATATCAGAAAAATCATATTTCCTCAAATAATGCTTTTATACTTTGCTGCAGAGAGTACCAAGAGTTTATTTGAAGGAGGTGTTTATTTAAGAGGCTTGTATAAAGGGGCTACACACATGATAATCAGGCCGAATTGGTGCATTTTTTCCCCCTTCTGATCAAAATCAGCAATACCCAATAATCGGATGTTTACAAAAGATTATGCGAAGTGATTATTCTATAATTCAATCCCCGGCCCCGCCTGTGTTGAGTTTGCATGTTCTCTCCGTGCCTGTGTGGGTTTTCTCCGGGCACTCCGGTTTCCTCCCACATCCCAAAAACATGCATTAATTGGAGACTCTAAATTGCCCGTAGGCATGACTGTGAGTGTGAATGGTTGTTTGTTTGTATGTGCCCTGCGATTGGCTGGCAACCAGTTCAGGGTGTACCCTGCCTCCTGCCCGATGACAGCTGGGATAGGCTCCAGCACGCCCGCGACCCTAGTGAGGAGAAACGGCTCAGAAAATGGAAGGATGGATGGATTATTCTATAGTGCTTTTTTGCTCATAAAAAAATCGGGCCGACAATTGTAAATGTTCAATCTGTTTAATATTTATGATGACAAATCCTAAATCAAAACAAACTGAGAATCGGGTGGAATTTGAGCATTTTCTTTCTCTTGTGAGCAAAGTCAGCAAAAGCATGATTATTAGAAGTCACTGAAAGATTAGCCGGACTGATTATCCGGTGTCGTGGGGTGTACTATGTGATTTTTTTCCTTTACAATCTGCTAATAAAATGATCGGCCTGACAATCGTAAATGTTAAACCTGTTCAATATTTAAGATCACAAATCCTGAAGCCGGGTCCCAATTACTGGTTGGCGCTTAAAGATTATCCTGGGCCATTATCCTGGGGTATGGTGTGTGTTAAGAGTGATATTTCTTCCTCCCCGATCCGCTCGGAAAACGATCATGTGTTGACCTCGACTTTAGAGCGACGGAAGCTCAACCCAGTGATGTCCTTGACTGATCCGCAGAGAATGACTCACGCCTTCATGCGATTCTCCAGTCTGCATTCTGTGGGTCGGCTTGCCAAAACTGTTTGCTCATTCTCAAGTTTGCGCACACAGACAAGCGTAAACGCCCTGGCGCAGTTACGTCTAAGTCAAGTTTGAACTTGCTGCAAAGCTTTAAGACCATGCTGATATTTGATCAATTTGTGATTTGTAGGTTTCCAACACAGTTCTAAGAGATTGGTTTGTTGTCAAGAACAAAGACCCAGGCCACGATTTGAGGAAATACACTGTTTGAGCTTTACCTGTCAGCGAAGGCAGTGCATACAGTGATCTGGTGGCCCCAACCACCCCGCCAACTTTAGGCTTTTCACCAGGCATGAGCTAAATGAATAACAGACATGAATTGATAGTCAACCTTTTTTCATTGTATTCGAAGAGTGTAAAGACATTTGAATGTCATATTAAAATGAGCAGAGATGGTTAATCATCATAAATCTTGATGGCCAAGCTAAACTGACAGGAAAATAACTATGACACAACTGCTGAACAGATTATTATGTGAGCTGCAGTTTGTCTAAGGTATTATTTATTTTATTGTTAAGTTTATTTTAGAAATGCATGACGTATATAAATATCTATTACATATGTAATTTTAGATTCACATTCGTTTTAAACTTTAAAAAGCTGCTTAAAATTTTGGGTTACCTCTCTTTATAATGGAATAACAACCCCCCACCCTTAAATAAAATATAAATGTATTTGATCACCACCAATTAATGCTTAATATTTATTGGGTTTATTTATGAATATTAAATATTAATACCTGTGATGCTGTAGTGTCAATCGTTAATATGAATTATTTATTGTAACACATTTCATAACTGAAAATCAAATCCAATTTTATACAAATAAAATTTATCATTATTGTTATAATTAATATAATGATAAACTGTATTCATAGAGCATCAAATACATAGTAAACATTATAATTATTACCTTTTCATTAAGCAGTCAATTACTGTAATAATGAAACAAAATAATTAATTTCATTAGTAATATTAATAATATAATAATTATTACATTTATTTGTATAGCATGAAATAAATAATACATTCAAAACTTTTGTTTTATCTTCCGTGTTTAACAAGTGACTAAATATAAGTCTGACATTATTTTTTATTGTTACCGCAAATAATAACAATACACTATATTTATTATTTGATGCAATGCAAATAAAGTGTTATACATTTTGAATAAAATATAAATTGTAAACTTTTATATATAATTGACATTTATGAGTGTATTACACAATAAGGTATTGATAATAATATAATGACAATAACAAATATCGTACTGTAATTGGATCAGTCTTCTAAAGTACTGCATCACTTGTGAAGTAATGCAAACTTTCAATTTGTCCAATATACAACATTGAACACTTTTGAGCATGCCACGAACCTGTCACGGGCTCCCGTGGACTTCCGGTGCAATTGGAAGACGTCGAACGGTAGCAGATGCGAAGCCCACCAAATGCTCTCGTGCATTTAATGCGTCCTGACGCCGCCCCTTGCGTTCGACATCATTAGAGCTCAAATGTGATGATGTATTTTGGATTAGGGTGGCGTGTGCGCCAAACACAGAGCACACAAACTTGCTTGTGATTTGCGCAGACGTCATGGCACGACCCCCCCCCCCGACACACCACTCCATTGGGGACCGGGGCAGAGTTTTCCTCATTACATCCTGTAGATGGCGCTGTGGTGATATATTTATATATAAAAAAATGTTACTTTTATTCGATTTATTTACATTTTGAAACGCATGACTTTGTGTCTTTGTGGTCTATCGTCATTGCTTTAATTACTAGACTATAGTAATAGTAGAAAGTAAATATCTGTTTTCAAATGTAGTAAGTAAAAAAAAATATATACAAAATAAAATAAATAAATATATATATATATATATATATATATATATATATATATATATAGTTCAGGGTGTACCCCGCCTCCTGCTCCAGCACGCCCGCGACCCTAGAAAATGGATGGATATATATACTGAAGTTCCTGAAAAATCTCAAGTACAAGACATGACGCCACCTGGAAAAACAAGTGTAGCCTCTAATTTTATGCTAATGACCCTCCGAGCTCGGAAAAATTTATTTAAAATTAATGGACAACACGAGTGACGTACAGGAAAAACAATTTGCTAGCTAGCAAAAAAAAGAAAAAAAATTCTAGTTTTATAATCTGCTAGCTAGCTAAAATTGTATTTTATAATCAATGTTATTTATAGTTTTATAAGCAATCACAGACGACATCGTTCAGTAAAACAAAAACAATGTTTATACATAATAGAACTACTGTACGGTTACGTCATGTCCTCTTGGGGCCACTGTTTGGTCAAAGATACGCAGTAATTTGCAGAATTTTACAATCTCATTGTTTCACGTGTATTACTATTAACCCATTACTTTCGCTGTAAATTCTCATCAAATAAAAAAAAAACAATGCTTAGAAATGACTACACTAGATGAGCATCAATGAGTACCTGGCTGGCGTCGGCTCATGTGTGTACTGTCCGTGGATGTGCCTGTCAGAAATGTCCAAAAATAACGTCAGCTACTTGGACTCTAATGTCAAGTTATTTATTCAGCATTCTCACCATAAAATCCACATACATAACATTATAGATAAATATATATGCAGTATATATAAAATAAACTTTACATTTCTTATTTGTACAAATTCAATATACAAAAAGGACATGACTATTTAAGCCAAAAAAATTATTCAGACCCTGGCCATATTAAGAATTTAAGTGCCTTTGTGAGATTTAAGCTGTAAATCACGAGTGGCACAATTTGCCATTTTTCTTCATGTTATTGGGCTATTTTGTACATTCTACTGTTTAGAATGGTGCATAAAGTGTGCAAAATAGCCCAATTTTGAGGCAGACATGCAGTGAATAATTTTGCACAATAACTGGAAAAACAATATTACACAATGCTCTGTAATTTCCTGCCAGAAGAGAAGGCACATAAAAATAAGCCAGTGTATGAATGCTGGTCTTACTGTACTGTACCATAAACTTTATTATTTATTATTAAAATACTGTAGAACACAAAGTAATAAATTCTCCTGACACCGATGAGATCACAATTGCCACCTGCAGGGTACATTGAAGCGTGGTTCAGTACGCCTTAATTGAGGATGAGCCACAGTTGGATGTGATGGAAAGGAAGGACATTTCCCGATGGTTTGCAATTGTGAATCACATTCACAGACGAGACAAAGCATTGCAAACGCTGAACTGTGAGATCTCATCAATGAATCTCATCCGCTGTCTTTGACCGCTTTGCCTCATCTGATGACGCTGTGTTGAAATGTCCAGCTCAAAGGAAGGAGAACGACTGTTGGTATTTATCTGCATCCATGATGGGGCATATGGTGTACTGCGAGTGACGTAATCCAAAGGTGAAGGCTGGTGCTTTGGAGTGCGTGGTGGTGACCTGGCCAAAGAGAGAAAAGGTCAAGGTAAAACATTTATCTTCACCCTGTGCCCCCTGGTCGTCGTGGTAATGAAAGCTGTGCTCAGCATTTGCATGAGTTCAGAACCACACCCCCACAAAAATTAAGTCATTTTAACCACAGTTTAACAAGTGGATATTAAGTGTTGTGTAATTATCAGAGACCTGTTAACTCATTCAGTCCCAGCCATTTTCAATTCCTCTCGACACACTTTCTACTAACTGATACATTTCGTGATATTTTTAGTGTAGTGTGCTGTGATATTTTGTGTTTGGCATGTAAAATGTGAGTTATGTGACTTACTAAATGTGTCTCAAGACAGTTTGGTAAACACTGTAAAGACACCTTGGACCTATTTTAAATTGTGACCAAAAATGCATAATGTGTCTCGTTGAAGAAGACCTTGCCCACCTTTTCAGGACAGTAGACTCCAGGTGCTGGTGTCCTTGTAGCGCTCTGAGGCATGAACTTGCGCCCCGGCATACTGTATTGAGGGGATTTGGTGAGGTAAACTTTGGGGTCAACAGCTTGGTAGGCAGCAGGACCTGGAGACTGAAGAAGTAAAAGAAGCAATGTCAAAGGGGGAGTTTGCAGTTGTTTTTTTTCAGGAAGAACAACCGATCAGACACAAGGTCGAACCGACAAAGTGTCAATCATTTACCGTGCACTCGCAGGCACAGACATAGCTGCTCACTGGCAGACCCTGTGCGGCCTGAGTTTTGCTGAAACTATTTTGAAATGTCTACTTAAAAAAAAATGCTCATCCCTCGTTTGCCAGCAACTGGACACAAGACCAACAAAGAGAAGCACTGTAAAAGGACCTCAGAAGCTGCGAGGGTTTGTAAGTGATGCGGAATTAGCAATCTTTCTGCTTGACAGGAAAGTTTAGAAGATTTTTGATTTTTAATTAATTGTACAGTCTCAAAAAATTTCCAAACCAATAACATTCAACATTACAGTAAGACTTGATTACTTATAAGTCATGTAGCAAACGTGGCTAAGATTGGCTTGTTTCCAGTGCTCATGCTAGCGCAAAATGTTTTAGTGAAGCTGGAGTTCTTGACTATCACGACTTCTATCTATCTATCACGCACTTGCATAATCGCATGGCATTATGAATGGCCATTTTTAGGAAGCGAAAGAGCGCACTCAGTTAATGAGGCTATCATAGCCAACAGCCTCTGAAATATCCACTCTCTTCTCATCTGTTTCCTCCCTTGGTACTAGTTCACAGTAGCTACAGCGGCGAGGGATGTTATTTCCAAATATCAAAACGTTATTTCCTGATAAGAGCAGCATGATCGGTTTTTCCGTTGCAACGGATTAATATCCGTGCGAGGGTCAATCGCCAGGTGTGCGGGTGTGAGTTAACCATTAATAGCGTCGCTCGGTGTGCCTTAAGTGTTTTAAACAAGATTTCTACCTTTGTGTAGTCTTCCATGAAGTTGCCATTTTTACTGCGACCGTAGAGCGAGTGTGCGGGTGCTGCGCGTATCGTGACAGTTTTGGGTCCCAGCACAGGAGGTAGACTGTTCGATGCTGGACCTGCAAGGACAAAACAGTTAAACAGGGTAAACACATATCGATAACTGGATCAAGGTTGAGCTTTTTTTCCCGCAATTCCGATCAAAGTCGGCAAAGGCCCGGTTATCAGATATCTCTGAAAGATTATCAAGAGCGATCATCCTAGTCTGGGATAGGATTAGGAGTGATTTTTTTGTCGCTGCTATGCTCAGAAAATGGTCCGGGCCGACAATTGTGAATGTTGAACCTGTTCAATATTCATGATGGCAAATCCTTTAAGTGTGCGGTCAACACCAAGTTGGGCCGACGTGCAAGGGAGCGCTAGCCAATTATGAAGCGACCTTAAATTCACACTGTTGCCAGGCAAAAATAGAGGAACTAATTTTGTTGAGTGCATCTCCAAGTTCCATCCATCCATCCATCTTCTGAGCCGCTTCTCCTCACTAGGGTCGCGGGCGTGCTGCAGCCTATCCCAGCTATCATCGGGCATGAGGTGGGGTACACCCTCAATTGGTTGCCAGCCAATCACAGGGCACATACAAACAAACAACCATTCACACTCACATTCACACCTACGGACAATTTAGAGTTGTCAATTAACCTACCATGCATGTTTTTGGGATGTGGGAGGAAACTGGAGTGCCCGGAGAAAACCCACGCAGGCACGGGGAGAACATGCAAACTCCACAGAGGCGGGGCCGGGATTTGAACCCCGGTCCTCAGAACTGTGAGGCAGACGCTCTAACCAGTCGGCTACTGTGCCGCCCGTCTCCAAAAAATTTTAATGACAAGGAGGAGAGTTTTCATCCGCAATGTACTCAGCAGATAACAGTTAGCCTTTCTAGTTAGTCAGTTATTTCTTTACTACAGTGGTGCCTTGAGATACAAGTTTAATTTGTTCTGTGACCACAAAACACTCATATCAAATCTTTCCCGATTGAAAGGAATGTAAATGCCAAGAAAAGTAATGCGTTTCAATAAGGAAATAATCACTCGAGAGTAGATTAAATTTCAATTAGCACGATGTATAATTGTGGCACGGTGTTCAACTTGTTAGCACATCTGCCTCACAGTTCTGAGGACCGGGGTTCAAGTCCCGGCCCCGCCTGTGTGGCCTGTTTGCATGCTCTCCCCGTGCTTGTGTGGGTTTTCTCCGGGAACTCCGGTTTCCTCCCACATCCCAAAAACATGCGTGGTAGGTTGATTGAAGACTCTAAATTGCCCGTAGGTGCGAATGGTTGTTTGTTTCTATCTGCCCTGCAATTGGCTGGCGACCAGTTCAGGGTGTACCTCGCCTCTCGTCTGAAGATAGCTGTGATAGGCTCCAGCACGCCCGCGGCCCTAGTGAGGAGAAGCGGTACAGAAAATGGATGGATGTATAATTGTGAACAAAGATCTTTCTTTCTGACAGACATGAGGCTATGCCAATCTCTCAAACAGCCGCTGTGTAGCGCCAATTACTGGCGACGAGGACTTGCACATCGTATGATTTGTTGTTGTTTTTTTTGCCTTAAGTGTCGGTGGCTGGTATCGGCCGCCTTCACTACTACCCAATACCTTGAAATAAGGCTGGTATGGGCCCGAGATCGATACCTGGTATTTGTACTCACCCATCCCTAGTTAGGTTGGTAAAAATCAGTACACGTGCCCTGCTGTAGACAATTGTTTTTGCCAACTCAAACAAAGTGTAAGAAAGGTCAAAAAGAAGTTACCAGGTGTCGTCTGGTTGCTCTGTATAACTTGTTTCCACCTCCCAGACAACGTATAAGAAGGAGAAGAGTGGTAAGTGACCTTGTCTGAACTTTCAAGTTGGTAATGGTCTAAAAAGAGCAAAGGAAAATGTCGTCATTCCTAAAGTACCAGAGATGTGGTCAGCAGCATGTGTCGTGCTCACTGGGTGCCGGGACTTGGGCCCGCGCTAGGTCCTTGGGGCGAGTGCCGAACGAAAATGCTGGCGTCCCATCACGGCCGTTTTTGGTGATGTTGGAGGGGATGAGGTGTTTAGGTCCAGGTGAGATTTCTTGCGCGCTTATGTCATAGTGGGCCCGAAAGCTGTAACTGGGTGCTTTGTATTTTGTCGGATCATGTAGAGTAGAACCTGAATGCCGGAGAGATCGAGAAAAAAAGAACACTTACTGTACTATCTTCAGATAGCACAAATTTGAACACTGCTAGGGGGAGAAAAAGAAGGTATTATAACCTGTCAGTGAAGGAAGTGCATACTTTGGCCCTGGGCTGCTATAGAGGGCAGCTATGGGCCCTCGCGGTCTGTGGGGCCTCCATGTTCCTACCCAAGGCTCTTCATCAGGCATTATCTGGAACAAATATTCAAATTTCATATTCCACTCAGTGGGCAGTTTGAAAACAACAAGCTCACCTCTGCTTGAACAATCAGTCAACACTAAATCCAGGTACCTCCTGGACTGGTGACCAGTCAATGCCAGGGCAATGGACAATGCCAGTTTTTTGTGATATAAAAAAACAAGACCAAGACAAATTATTCCAAAATGTTCCCAAAATTTATTTGACCTATAATCTGCACAACTCAACTGAAAATAAACTAATCTTTTCAAAAGTAGAAGTAAAAAAAAAAAATGAGATGATGTGGTTGCAAAAGTGTGCAACGCCCTCTTCTGGATTGTGGTTGAGTTCAGAACAACATTATCATCACATTAAATAGGAGTCTGCACACACCATTTGGCTCGGAAGCAAGCTGGCCGTGGTTTTTGTTTGCATCATCACAACATCCTGTTTCAGCTGACACAAATCTAAAATAAACTTCTGGGCCATTTTCATCCAAGAAACATGAAGTAGACACTTTATTTGCTTTATTGGGAAATAAAAATGCTGTGGCCCAGGCCTTGAGTTTGACATCTATGAATTAATTAGTCTAAAAACGAACCTGACATGCATGTTTTTGGAACATGCATAAAAACCCATACAAGCACGGAGAGAACATGCAAACTCCACACAGGAAGATTTTATCCAAGAACCTCAGAACCGTGAAGCAGACATTACTCCACCAGTGTTTATCATATGTGAATGTTCAACTAAAGCAATGGCACGCCTGTTAATCATTTATAAAAAAAAAAAAAAAAGGTTTAAGTATTTTACCTTAGCAAATCCTAATCTTCATATGAGTCTTCTCATGATCCGGAAATCAGCGCGTTCATTGAACTACAAAACAAATTGTTTAGGAGTGGTCAAGTTCACTATGACAATGTTGCCAAGGAGATGGCTGAACATGCTGGTCTTGTGTTGTGTTCACACTCAAAGCTAAAGAAGGAATTCGCACGACTAAGCTGTGAATGCATGTGCAAAGTTCCACTTTCACAAATCGGAATTCCTTGAACGCATCACACACTTCCTTCAGTTTTACGAACGCGATTTAAGCCTGTTACTACTTATAGCATTGTTGTTGTTGTTTTTTTTGTATTATCGCGCATTGTTACTTAGTTATTAGTTGCTTTTCACTTAAAATGACTGCTTTCAACCACACGACTGACCTGTCAGGACGACCCTTGACTTTCTTGCCGAAGTTTATCGCGTTGGGGGGGAAAAAAATTAAAAAAAGTTGCATCCAGCATTTTAGCCTCCTGACGTCGCACCTGCGTCCCGGCTGGGAGATGACATAATTACAGCCTGAATGTGATGACGCGTCAGCAGGCGGCCCATTTGTACTCAGGTGGCGTGTGCGAGAAACACAGCACACAAGTGCTTATGCTCAAAACGGTTGTGTTGGTTTAACAGTGCGCCCGCACGACCGGCGGTGACGTCACCGGTTCGAGTCGACCAAACGACTCCCATGTGAAAATTCGCCGTGGCCAACAGGAAAATTCGGAATTTTGACGGGTGAAGATTACTTTCGCATAGTGACCTCACGAACACATGGATTAAACAATTTAATTGGAGAGTGAAGTGGAAAGATTACCCGGGCGGCTGCGTGCGCAGCCAGCAGCCCCAAATCGACCGCGGCAATGAATATGCCTGACATGGGCTTCCGTACACCTTTTCAGACAGATTGACACTCTCCAATAACATCCACAGTTCATTTTCAATGTTAAGCAGGCGTTTTGTGTCTAAGTGTGCAAAAGTAGTACCAACCTGGTGTGATTTGGCGTCACTTCCGGGTTACGAGTAAACATTCAACATGGCGTCCCCGTATCGCCACGAAATAATAACTACATTCAAACTTTCACCGCCGCTCCCTGGCGACCCAGCTAGCCTCCAAGAAATGTCGAGTCGCCAACTAGTCTGCAGGCTAGCGAGACATGGACCTGAACATGGACGGCCGAGACTGTATTTTCTACAGACCTTTTTTTTGGTGCCAGGGTACTTCTGAATGGCAAAAAGAGTGCCTACCACTGACCTGGAGTGAAAACGATGAAAACAACTTTTTGGGCTTATTTTGGACTTGCACCGACAAATATGACCCCAAAAGGTTCAGGCTTTTAAACATGTTTTTATTTTTATTTATTTCAATTTCCTTAAAAAAATGAATTGATGCAGTTGAACCTGTGGGTGAGAAAAATAAATGGAGTGGCTGCCGTAAATAGTAGCGCTACAACACGCTACCATTTCATAGTCAAAAGAGCACATCTCCCATTAATTAAGCAACAGAAAGGTCAATTAGCTGTTGAGGACAATTACTCACTGTCTGAATTTCCACGTCTATTTTTGAATCAACTTACCTTTCAATTTCAATTAGGGTCGGTGTTAGTCAATTGGAAGCTTTTTATCGCACAACACCTTTTTGACTGACACTTCACACATCCAAACGGCGGCGGTAGAAAACAAGGCTAAGATCATCTTTCAAGCCATGTACCCTATTTTCTCAATTGCTCTGACAGTAAGATGACATGTCAGGGTTTGATTATTAGTGGTGCAATTGGAGTTTTAGCCACCAAGATGTACGTGGGAATTCATGGTGAAAAGGTTTATCCATCCATCCATTTTCTGAGCCGCTTCTCCTCACTAGGGTCGCGGGCATGCTGGAGCCCATCCCAGCTGTCATCGGGCAGGAGGCGGGGTACACCCTGAACTGGTTGCCAGCCAATCGCAGGACACATAGAAACAAACAACCATTCGCACTCACAGTCATGCCTACGGGCAATTTAGAGTTTCCAATTCATGCATGTTTTTGGGATGTGGGAGGAAACCGGAGTGCCCGGAGAAAACCCACGCAGGCACGGGGAGAACATGCAAACTCCACACAGGCGGGGACGGGGATTGAACCCCGCACCTCAGAATTGTGAGGCTGACGCTCTAACCAGTCAACCACTGTGCCGCCTATATAAAAATCCCAAATAGTTATTAGAGACAAGAGAGTGAGAGCATGATGCTGAACAAGTGTGACTTTTTTTTTCTGTAATAGCTGAAAAATGTCCGATGTTACATCATAATGTGACAATAATCCATCATGCAGAGAATGCCAAAAATGTTCACACCTTTTTGGTTGACAAGTTATCTAAAATGTTCTTGCTTTATTGCTATTTTGGAATAATCCAGATTTAATAAAAAATAAAGGGGGTCCTTGGTTTACCAACAGCGCTCCGTTCATACGGTGCACTAACCAGAATTTACGTGAGTCGGAAAATGACGCATATGTCATAATTACAGTAAATATTTGCATGAAAAGTAAGTCACAGATATAAAACAATCAAATGAAAAACAGTATGTCAGTAACTGAGGATGTCTTGTGACCATGTATTCTCTCACCACTCACGCAAACTAAATCATTTCGCACCATTCGTAACCTCAAAACCTTCGATATGTCAGAATGATTGAAAATAATTGGTCCAATTCAAAGTGTCGCGTCCCAGCTGCAGGCTCTCCGGATGTAACTGTTCCTGTGAAAGGTATCCCGCAAATGGGCCCTCAAGAGAGTTGTTAAATTTGCAAGGCTTCCTATGTCCTCTTGAGGTCGCTGTTGAGTCAAAAGGCAAATATCTTCGTTGTCATTCTTACCTCACTAAGGAAGAAGCACATTGCACTGTTGTTTCTCTTACCTTTGTCAGTGCTTGTATCAGCCGCTGCAGCACGCCATCTTCTCTGTGTGGACACAGGCTGGTCACCGTGTTGATACAGCTTAACAAACAATAGATGGTGTGCCTCTGTGACTGAAAGGACATTACTGTATGATTACGAACAACTCCGCACCAGAAATTTCAGGATTTGAAAATACAGTGGGATCAGACATCAGACCACTTCCTGGTGTTAGCTCTACTCCAGGCAGCATTTAACCAGGCCAAAAGCTTTCTCTTCCTGGATAATGTTTGCCTGCATGACATCAAGACTAATCCAAAGCTACTCTGAATAACCAGCTCCAAGTTCAACATTTATTTACTCTCTTATTGAAATTTTGTGTGATTACACAGCCCAGAGTGTTTATGCTGGAACAGCTCGTCATAATGAGAAAATAAAAATCCAGAAGAATCATCTGGGTTTTTCTTCATGGTTGTGAATAAAATAGTGATTCAGCACCACAATTTACAAATATGATGGTTTACATTTCTTATATGTACCAGAAGTGAAGATAACACCAAGAAAGAGACAGCAGAAGAGGTCTATTAGGCCACTTAAAGGTTATGAGAAGGGTAGGGCTGACTTGATTGGATGCTTTCCAAAAGCATCCAAGTACTATGGTTTTTCTGGTGCCTTGACATTGCCACATTGTTTTTCTGTCTTACACCCAAAAATTCCAATATTTCAGAGCTGAGAAGTCTCATGTCTCCATTGCTACTGGCCCCAAAGAAGACCTTATCTTTTGAGCTACGTCTTTTAAAGGGAAATGAATGAGTAGTTGGTAGCTTTTTCTCCAATTCCTGTGATTAAGACATAACTCAGCATTAACACAAGTACAAAGGAATATCAAAAATGCTTCTGTACCTTCTTGAGCATATCTAGAGGCTTCCTGTTGCTTCCCGCACAACTCAATCTTGCTAATTCCTCAGCACCAAGAACAGGCTCCTGTGTAAAGATGGATCACATATGTTGGAAGATTGAGTGAATTGTAAATTGATTGTGTCGTGCTAAGTCCATTGACTGACATTTAGCTTCTCCAGCCAGGTCCACAGCAGATACGTGAGAACCCGAGGATCTAACTCTGTCACCAAAAGAGCCCAGCCACATTCGCTGCTGTTCAGTTCCTCCTGTTGGGAAGGTGAGTGACTGACTTTGGAATTCAGTTTTAAATACAAATGGGGAGCTATGGCATTCATACCTGTAGAAGAAACGATCGCTGCAGAATGGTTTCTTCTGGTGGACCTTGGTCTGCCATCGCTTTGGCAATGGTGCGAGCCACTGAGGTTGGGCGTGGATTGTGTGCACTCCTGCACAACTGTTGAGGAATCACCATCTGTCAGCATTTGCTGTACATTTTGTAAACAGTCATTATCATTTACCTCAATGTTGGAGCTGTACTTGGATTGAGCCTTTTTAGCTGTGCGTTTTAACTTCCTAGCAGAGTTATTGCTTGGCTGCATATTATGTGTATGAAAGTTCTTGGTGATCAGCTGTGATGAGAGTGAGGCAGTCTTGGCGCTCAGCGGTCTCGGATCAGGTCCTATCGCATCCGATGTACACCAGGGACTCCTCTCCAGATCCTATACGACAACATGCAATGGACCAACAATGGTTAACTTTTGATTTGTTCAGATTTGCAATTAATTTCCCCCAGAATAAATGATGTAAATTGAACCAATCTGTTCCAAAGGATGAACTATAGCTGTCATATTTACTGTCCAAGAAATGTTGATATTGATGCCTTGTATGTCAGGACTGTCGAGGATCATGTAATTTAAGTGATGCAAGCATCGTGTAGCATGAGTGTACAGTTCTTTATTATTGTAGACGTTGCCATATTGTAATGAGCAACCAGAAAGCAGACCAGTGTACCACTTTCTGACATTGCATACATTAGTTCTATTTCGTGAAATATGGTAATTTTCCTCTTTGCCAACTCTGGTGGATTAAGTGTAACGAAAAGGGAAACGAAAACCACTTGTTAATCTTAAAAGTGTTCACTAAAGTGAAGTCTCACTTGACATGACGGTGGTTTGGGCTCCGGATTTTTGTGTGAGAAAATAAACCTAATTTACCACCATCTTGCTGAGGTCAGAGTCACTGTAGCTACGCTTGTCCAGAAGCAAGTCCCTTTTCCTCTCCAAAAATCCCAGTGGCTCATCCCAGGAGGACACAGAGCCTGAGCCCACCCGTGGGATGTTGTGGCCCTCCCTCAGCAAGGGCAGGAACTGTTTGGACTCCAGGGTCTCCCTCACCACTCTGGTCAAGATCCTCAATGCTGACCTCTTCTCCAATTCAGCGTTTATCTCCGGAGCTGCGGGGACTCCCATAGACAAGCAGGAGAGGTGCACACACAGGAGGTACACCACCTGATGAGATGGCAAGTGGGGGATCAGTGACGCCCTACAGTTTGTGACACGTGACGATCAAGTCCTGACCTTGGGTATGTATCTGAGCGTGCGGGCCTCCTGGCCGTGCAATAGGAGCGCCTGGCGGTTGAGGTAGTGCTGGAGGGTGACGGGGGCTCCGTGTCGGAGGCTGAGGTCTGGGTACTGAACCAGCTGCGTGCCGAGCAGGCGAGCAAAGTCGAACACCTGGCTGATCTGCGCTCGCGTTTGGATGGAGCGCGGCCTCTTGATGCGCACATAGTGGACGGCCTCGCTGGGACTGATGCGCAAAGTGTAGATTAAGTAGCAGGCTATTAGGACCCCTGTGGAGCAAGCAGTCCCAGTACTAAGTTGTGTATTGCGTGCTGTCATGCCTACTGGGATACAACTGACGGAACCAAACCTGTTCTGCCGAGGCCTGCGTGGCAATGCACCGCAACCCTCCCTTCCCCCACCGCGAAGGCCAGCACTTTCACTCCATCTATTATGCTGACCAGCGACGATACGTAGAAGTCTGGCATGCCAAAGTTGTAAAAGTATACTGAAAAATAAACACACACGCAAGAATCCTTTGGATGACCCGTGCAGACATACATAGACCATGTTGCCTTTTTAGCCAGGCATTTCGCTGCTCCACAGAGCGTTATAGTTGTGCAACACTTTGAGAATCACTGCTATACAGTCTCTTACTGTCATTCTCCATGAAAGTCTGTGGCGAATAGGTGAAGCCACTTTTGGGATCCAGGGGTGGGCCACAGTGAGCGTGCTCACCTGGCATTTGCATGTTTATGATGGATCTGATGTTTAATCTAGGGAAGATTTCACATTATGAAAAAAAACACAATGCCATCGCCCACGTCTGTTGTGTACTTCAGACCCAAATTGAAGGCAGTACCTTTGGAATTGCTCGATGATGTTGTACTTGTCCATCAAGCTTTTGGATGGTCGTGCCATGGCGATGATGTCATCAGTCACCCTGGGATTTCAGGTAGAAGTTACATCGTGAATAATCTATCACCTCATTTTCCTGTTAGAAAAACAATCAAATAGTCCTACCATGATGAGAAAATGCCTCTGATGACCTGCTGGTTGGCTTTCCAACATTCTGGTCCCTCATAACGGCAGTCCACACCACCACAGGCCAGCAGACACAGCAGCTTGGGGGGAATCGCCTTCACCAGGTTCTCCCGGGCCTGGGAGTAAGCGGGTCGCGGAACGGGAACGTGCGGCATCAGGGTCTGCATTCTGCACCAGAGAGCAGTAGTAAGTTCACTCAACACTTACCTTTGGAACTATATTGGACAGAGGCGATATAATTCCCATTAATTGTGTTTAGCCCAATCCATGAGTGCGTAAAGGTAAAGAAAGTGAAGCAGAATACGTGTTCCACGACGCTAACACAATCGGCTGCTTACTGAGAGGCAGACGCAGAGCTGACCCAGCTTGACTAAACCTGATTAGCAGCCATAAATGCATTAGACTAATTAAATAGTGCTTATACCTCCACATACTGTATCCATGTCCTGATTGCAAAAGAAGCCTTTGTGTATCGATATAAGATGAACAGCACACATGGAAATGATTGTTGTGGTTCTACTTTGATACTGACTGGTGTTTTTAGACACACCCTTAGGAAAATAAATAAATAAATAGCACTATCTTATACTGGCTCTCATTAAGACTGCCGATAAACACATTTTCATGGATAAGACGTTGGCAACAAGACAAGTATATTTTTAAATCTTTATTGTTTACTTTTTTGTAAAGCATTTTAAAGCAAATTAAAGTTATAAACAGTCAGATATTTTAAGGCCCAAGAGCATATGCGAAAGGTCTTGTTCTTCCAAGGTACCGGAAACAATGTACACATTAGTACGCTACTACGGTGTGTGTGTATATATATATATATATATATATATATATATAAGTATTTGGTAGCAAACATTACAAGCAAAACAAACACCTACATGTAATGCAAACAATTTTAGCAATGAATCATGTGGTTCAACAATTTTTTGTTAGATCTGACTACTTTATAAGTCAGAACAAAAGCGAGGAAAGGCTTGGTTGTTTATCTATAGAGGAAAACAGTTTGCAAAGAAACAGCACACGCAGAAAAAGAGTACAAAAGTATTTTTAAAGTCGCAAAAGTAGGAGTCTTAGGAGGGCGTGAGCATTAAACATGAAATAAAAAGAGGCTGTGGAAGGCACAATGTTCCTTTTTGGATCCATTCAGCGGTGGTCAATGTGGTAGAAGACTTCAAAGAAAAATCACTGGTATCCTGGTCCAGATATGTTGAACAGAACTTTACACAACCCAACCTGACTGGAATTACTCAAGTGGTCAAACTGCATCGTTTTCATGATGACTTTCTCACAGATTGTTGGTCATACAATGGAATAAAAGTAAGACAATGACAACCCCGCCTGCCCAATCCATAAAAAAAAAAACAACGAAAAAAAAAAAACCATATACTGGCCACCAGCCATGTCCTCCGCAGCCGAAAGACCAAATGTCGAATGTCCGTGTGAAAGTTCACGCTTTCATCCGCCCGGTTGATCCGCGTCTACTTGGAGAGCTCCGTGGAAAGCCAGTCGAGTCCTTCGTACAAGCCAGTGCCCTGGGTGGCGCAGGTCGCCTCAACGTGCCACTGCAAACAGCAAGTGAGGAGATGACGAGCGTATACGCAATCTGCAGACGCTTTGCTTACAGTCGGTCTCGGCGTACTTACGAGTTTGTTCCTCAGGGTGTTGAGACCCAGATGATCTGTGAGTTCGCTGATTGTCAGGGCGTTGGGAAGGTCCTGTTTGTTGGCAAACACCAGCAACACGGCATCTTTCAACTCCTGCTCGCCCAACTGTATGTAGAAAGAGTTGACACCAATGCTTATCGTCATTCGCTAATCCCAAAACTGCGAGCAAAGATGAAGCGATAAAGTGGAATCCTGAGGTTCTACAATTAGCAATTCGACCCAAAATCTTGAAAAAGCACGGTGAAGGTAGTGGTTAGCACGTCTACCTCGGAGGCGAGAGGCTCTGGATTCAAGTCACGTCTTCCAGTGGGAAGTTTGCATGTTCTCCCCATTGTAACGTGGATTTCATGCTCTTTTTTTAAATTCAAGACTCAAGATTTCCAGCCTTTGCACTGTCCAGTCAGCTCATCATTTTTTCAAAATCCATCACTTATGGCTCTTAGAACGTTGAAACAGAGTTTGGAAAGATGCTACAACCACAGTCGTTAGCTTTTGTTAAGTATTAAAGTAAAGCCTTTTCTCTTGTCGGGGCCTCAGCGTGAGCGGAGGCTTTGATGGGCACGTCTGGGCTGTAACATCCTAATCAATGATGCGTTATAGCACGGGAATAAATTACCAAATTATATTAGCAAATTGAACATTGGAAGGCATTGTTTTGATGCTGGTGCACAACAGTATATGATAGCAATATAAGGTATCAATGAAGTGTTGGTAACTCTACCAAGATGGTGTACGATTCTTTTGCATCACATAATAGTTAAGCTTGTGTGTTAGTTTATATTTCTACTTGCATGACATCATGTGATTTCTACTGCCTTGAGGCGTGTGGGGTCCATTCCTCGCCTTACAAGGCGCACCACAAACAAATGCATGCAACTTTCAGACATGCAAACACCAAAGGCATGAAAAAGGTGACAAAAAAAATAAAATTGTAGGAGGGGTCTGGGGGGATACCCTGGGCTCCCGCAGAGATTTCTTTGGCGATTTTATCATAAATTAAGCAATCTGGAAGACTGAATAGTGCAATAAGGCAAGATAAAAAAAAAAAAAATTCTTCACGCAGAAAAACATTTATTTACATCGCTCAAGTACATGTGGACGTACAAATTTAAGATTATAATTAAATTTGCAGCGGCACGGTGGGCAAATGGTTAGAGCGTCAGCCTCACAGTTCCCGCCTGTGTGGAGTTTGCATGTTCTCCCCATGCCTGCGTGGGTTTTCTCCGGGCACTCCGGTTTCCTCCCACATCCCAAAAACATGCATTAATTGGGGACTCTAAATTGCCCGTAGGTGTCAATGTGCCAGCTTCAAGCTGTGCCACATGAATAGCAACTACCTCTTTAAGCACTCTCATTCTGGAAAAGAATTGACTAAAATCAGTCTGTTTCACTTCATTTTTCACTATTACTAAATTCAAAGGCTAATCCCAAATGCATCCTCCAGGAAAATATTATGTACAATATTTTTCAGTTTTTATTGGCCATTTCTGAATTTGAAGTTCGTTCCTTCGGTCTTGTGACATAATCCCTAACATTGCTCCGTCGCTTAATACGTTTAACATTGACATCCATAAACTAATTAGATAATTGTAGCCGCGTTTCCTAATTAATACAAGATGTACTAGCAGATCAGCTCGTCGCCAATGTTACGTGCTTCGCTGTTCTGCTGGGACCACAACCAGGGCCACGACCCGCAGCACCTCAACACGAAAATACAGAAGACCAGTGCAACAAATACGACACTGGTTGATCTGATGAGCAAAAATTTTGCTTAAACGTAAGAGTAGCAATAGATGATATCCGCTCCAGAGGTGGGTAGAGTAGCCAAACATTGTACTCAGGTCAGAGTGTGACTTACTGTTACTTGTGACTTACTGTTACTTGACAATGTGACTCAAGTAAAAAGTAGTCCTCCAAAAAGTTACTTAAGTGTAAAAAGTACACCGTGAAATAATTACTCAAGTATTGAGTTAATAGTGAGTAACTTATGATTTATTTATTTACTTTTTTGACCACAGCATGAACATCAATTAAATAAAATAAAATGTGAATGTGCAAATTCTGATGTGTGTGTGTGTGTGTATGCAATTTGCTGCACGGTGTTTTCTCAAGTTATAAGTGAGCTGAAATATCCACGTTTGGGCAGACAGTGCCAGTAAAATACTACAATACACGAAAGCTGTTGTTTTTGTTCGTCTAAATGTAAACAATTTGCGGCCGTTGCCGTCATAGTGACGACGACCTTCCCAACATGGCCGACACATAAGCACGACGATCAGCGGGGCAGGCGTATCTAGTGTGAATACCTATGTCCGGGAAGCCCAATAGAAAACGTTGCGTGAGGTCATGTGACTGTCGTTTGATTGGTGAACTAGACTTAAACGCCACTCCCGCTTAAACTGGATTGGCGCAAACAGCGCCTGATGCAGAACTTGAAGTCTCGTGCACGAAATAGTTGATAAATAAGTAATAATTGATAAATAAACGTAGCGAGCGACATTTCGATCATTGTAGCGGAGTAAAAGTACCTTTACTTGGATGGTGGATGTGTGGAATGGATCTCGCTGATGTTCAAGGAGTGCGAAACAGCCTATGACGTCAGTGACGGCTTGAGCGACCCCCCCACGCAGGGAAAAACTCATCTGCTCTATATGAGTCACGTAAGTGGCCTATTTTGAGTTTAAAACGGTGAATTTCGCCGAAAGAATTTTCTGTATGAACTTCACTATAAATATAAAACTGACACCAAACTAGCCGAGAAAAAATTCAGCTTCCCTCATCAACACAACAAATGTCCAAAATAATAGAAACACCTATACACAGGGGTTCCGGCGTTCCCGACATACAGTACAGTATTTGAATGTTTTTAACTTGGCTGTGTTATATTACTGGCCTATAAGTGTTTTCATACACATCTTCAGTAATTATGACTTAAATGATAGACTACGCCAAGGTCCGACTTGCGTACGGAATGCAACTTGGGGTCCTCACTGACAGAATGTATTAAACAATACAAAGATAAGGCTGCATGTTGATTGACACTTTCAGAGAGGAATTATCACCAGTCAGGCCTGTTCATAAACACCGATAATACCCACCATCTTGGAGAGCTCATCTGCAGCCTCAGCCACTCTCTCTCTGTCATTGCTGTCCACTACGAAGATGAGGCCCTGCAAGACGAAAGCAAATCTGATGACCGCCACATATGTGAACGACACGTCATCTGGTGTAAAAACTCAGATTTGAATTTTTTTTTTTTTTTTAGAATAAATAAATTAAAAATGTTAGCTGGGATAGGCTACAGCACGCCCGCGACCCTAGTGAGGAGAAGCGGCTCAGAAAATGGATGGATGAAGTCAAAAATGTGTGTGTAGGTTACATGTTCTCCCCATGCTTGTGTGGCTTTCCTCAAGGTACTGAGGCTTCCTCCCACATTCTAAAAACATACAGTGGTGCCTTGAGATACGAGTTTTTCAAGAGATGAGCAGCCATTCAGACTTTTTTTCCCGTGACTTGCGAGCAACAATCTGACATTCGAACGCTATATGTGGTAGTGCCCTCAGCGCTCCACATCAAACAGCAGTTTAGCAGAAATAATTAGTGCACAAATCTTCAAAAGAGGCTTCAAGCTGTTTATTGCTGTATAAATTTAACAGAGCAAACAAAACTATCCGTTGTGTATTTCAAACAACCACTATGCCTCCGCTAGCTTAAAGCTAACACATAAGGGGAAATACCATAGATTGGTTAATGGATAGCATCTGTGTGGCAGTGATAACCCTTTAAGCAACAGGTATATGAACACAAACAGTGAAGCAAAACTTGTAGACTCATAATATAACAATATTCACAGGCATAAATGCTTCGGCTCTGCGAAGAATGACTAATATTAGTGTGGCTTACTGAGGAATTATGAGTCCATATAGTTGTATGTCAATATTATACTGCCCCCAGGTGGACAAGGTGCACACACCGGCAGGAGCAGCATAATGGTCATTGAATTGAAGCAAAAACCGACAAAAAAAAAGTAACATTTTTTTACATTCCATTTAATAATGTGATGACTGTTTTTATAAAGTACATTTTAAGAGCGCTGTTTTCTTTCATAAAACATGACAGTTACAAAAGCACGCCCAATCTTTGAAATTTTTTTTCTCAAGAACTTTCTTATCAATCTTTATTTGTAGATAGAACATATTTAGTCTTTGTGTGTCAAAACCTTTCCAAACGCAAAATGTTTTCAATCCACTGCAGCCTTGCTTTTCACCAGAAGGTGTCACTGTAATTGCAGCCTCAAAAACTTAATCCATTTTTTAAACAATTGGGCCACAAAAGCTTCATTTGCCCATCACTAAGAGCAATAGAAAATGGATGGAAATTCAAAATGTACGTAATACTACATTAGATTGTTTTCAATGTGAACACTCTGCGAGGCCACATGACATAAATGTGTCGACACATTTGAGTGAAGGTAAACAGAGTATTTCTATAACTCAAGATGATTTTCACACCTGACTCACAGTTAAGGCAAGCGGACAACTGCGTTTTCTATCGCCAGCTTACAGACATTTTCCATTACACTTTGGCCCGACGCGAACACTCATACCTGTGTGTTCTGGAAGTAATGTCGCCACAGGGGTCTGATCTTGTCTTGGCCACCCACATCCCACACAGTGAAACTTATGTTTCTGTATTCCACTGTCTCCACATTGAAACCTGACCACGAGGAGAGAAAATAACGACAGACCTTAGCGTAAAACGACATAGGAGTAAAACAGGTTATTGTGGACAACTTTTTACCTATAGTCGGGATGGTAGTGACAATTTCGCCAAGCTTCAGTTTATACAGGATGGTAGTTTTTCCAGCAGCATCCAGACCAACTATGGGAGAACGTGTTGTGAAATGACAAGGTACGACAGGTGGATGATGACATTACATAATACAACAAAAACCTGGCTATCAGAACGTAGGTATGTTACTAAATACTGTATAACGGCCGCCATTCTCTTTCCATTTTCCTGTGCCGGATTTCGGCCACGCAGATTTAGCAGACGTCCACCAAAATCGTGTTTTCTATTGTTTCGCGCAAGGTAATCCTTGTTCTTTTGAGATTACGTCATCAGGAAATCCCTTTATCACTTCGTTTTGGAAATGTTTAATTCCGATGAGATTTTCTGTATTTCTGACAAAGATAAAAAACACACATTCATAGGATTCGACCACGATAAAAAACAATTTCTGTGATCCAGTTATTATTCTTGTTTTCTGTTAAGTTTGAATTAATTCTAACGATGCGATGCACTTGCTCTCAGTTTGCCCTGAAAAATGAGATGGCTCGAGTGGACGCCGCCATCGCAAAATTGGGAAATGCTCTTTTTAAACTAATAAGACTAACAACATCCGGGCATTTTTCGACCAAAGAGTCAAGGTTTCAGTCACAAATTTCCTAATGGTATACCTTGATTTCTGGGCAAGAGCATTCGTGCTTGTGAAATCCTTATCAGATTCTTACAAATTTGGGCTCATTTTATTCGCATATCACTACCTAGTTTAATAGACAGGTATTTAAAAAAATTGTGACATCTACAGAACGTACCAATTTGGTTTACAAAAAAGGAATGCCGTCAATTTCCTTAACATTGCATAAATGAACAGATCCGGATGGGCATGAACGCAACATGGTAAATGTAAAAAAAAAAAAAAAAAAAAAAAAAAAAAAAAAAAGTCAAACTGCAGAAGTTATACTGGTAGCGTAAAAATGGAGAATAAAAAGTCGATGGACAATTAAGATTGAGTCAAGTTATTCAAGTTACTCCTAAAAGACGACAATTTTCAGCTGCTTTGATTTGGGGGGATTTTTTTTTTAATCTAGATTTGTTTTTGAACCAACTCCGCCGTCATTCCCCCACCCCCCACTTCCGTAAACTCTGACGGGCTGTCTTTAAATTCAACGTTCTGTAAACAAATGTAAATTAATGTTTGAAACCTACCGGTGGAGCCATTCTTGACTTTAGCGCGCGTCTAAGCTAACCGTCAACCTAGTGCCCCCACGTCCCTTACTCACCCATTAAAATCCTCATTTGTTTTTTGCCAAAAAGTCGACTAAAGACTGTAGATATGGTCAGGCCCATGACTGCTGGTGAACGTTTGATTCTTTGCGAATACAAAAACCCTTAAAAAGAGGCCAACGCGTGGGAGTTGTTCGTGTTGCTTTTTCGCAAGACAGGCGGACCGACTGCCACGTCCGGGGGACAACGTGGAACGCATGACGTCATTGCCTTCTTCTGCTGTAATTGCGGTTGGCAAACTACCTGAATGACGTATTACCGCCACCAACTGGACTGGAGTATGGCATGAGAACACGTGACTAAAATAAAATTAAAAAAAACTAAGTAAAACAAGAAAAGAAATAATAAACGAAATAAAACGAAACTATAGCACAGTATAAAATGTATCTGTATTGTACTGGATAATTCGGTATTTATGAGGAAATGACGCTGTACCAATCATGATAGCCGTTTTCTTGAACAGACGCGACAGTAAGAAGAAAATTTTAAAGTTGCTCCAATTTCAAATAAATTTGTTCCGTTATTAAGGGCTTGGAAATCCCTTTAAATGACACTGAGATATCATTTTAAAGATCTCACGTTAATTGACACTTTTAAAAAAAGGTAGTGAATGAAGCTTTGGTTACCTTCCCCAGTTTGGTTGACACCATGATGATTATTGTGGGATATTATTCGGCTTACCAAAGAACAATTTTCCTGGACTAAATTTATAATTCCCACATTTCAAGATGCATACAGGTAGACATTATCGCTGTGTCGTTAGTAGGTGTTGCACTCTTGTGGTGAACACGTGTACTAGCAACTGATCGTCATTTTAAGTTTTATCCATTGAAATGAATTGAAATGTCATTAATCAGTTCCAGCCCTCCCCCAAAACGACAAAAAATGTTGTTGCTATTTTTCAAATAACACCATTGTATAAAAACATAATAAAATGAAATATAACAAAGTAAACTGGTTTTATAAAGTGTAATTACTGTACGCTGGGACAAGCCGAAAGTCACACAACACTTGTGTGCGTATTAGGCCGTTCTTGCTTATTTATTTGAAGCAGTCTACTCTTTTCCTATGTTCCTGGGAATTTACTTACCACCGTAACGCTGTGTCTATTTGACTACCATTAAAGCATATCAATCCAGAATTAATTCCTATCTATAGCGTTCACAAGTTTTTCACCATTTCAGTTTTCCGTATTTTGGGGGCTTGGCTTAAACAGAGCCCAGTGACGCACTTGGGTGTCCGCCACAAGTCGCCCCTCCCCCACTAAATACAGTAATTTGTACCCTACCACTACGGCTATGCCGTCACACCGTATATGCATCTTGTGGCAATGCAGAAAGCGCAAATAGGTTCGTATTTCATCGACTAGTTGTTAAGTTCCGCAGATAAAAAGCAGGTGAGTTACACTGACAGATTTGTCCTTTTTTTCCAGGTGGCAATTCTCAGTGAGTTTGAACGGTGTTGACTTAAGGGCCCTTAAAATACATACAGTACATTCTCGCAGGAGAGACGACCTTGCAAAAACTGGAGTTTTCAGGTATTTTGATGCCCCCCAAAAAGGTGATTACAAATAAAAATAATACACGGGCCAGAACGCTATCGTGTAGATTAACTGTTATGATTGTCTCCCCAACCCTTTTCAGCTCAGAACTGGGCGGTCAATTGTCTCTTAACACACCACACACCACGGGATAATCGCTGAGGATGATCTTTCCGAGACATCCAAGTATCGGCTGTTGCTGACTTTGATCGAAAATATTCAAATTTGACCCATTTGTCGGTATGTGTATAAGGCTGGCTTTACACTGCAGTGTGTAGATTTCAAGTGACAGAACACAGATGTCCAAATTGCACATAAATAACTCCGCAAGCATCAACTGTGGCACGGTGAACTACTGGTTAGCAGATCTACCTCACAGTTCTGAGGACGCGGGTTAAAATCCCGGCCTCGCCTGTGTGGAGTTTGCGTATTCTCTCTCTGGATTTTCTCCAGGTACTCCGGTTTCCTCCCACATGACAAAAACATGCGTGGTAGGTTGATTGTAGACTCTAAATGTTAAGGAAATTGACATTGTGTGAATGTGAGTGCGAATGGTTGTTTGTTTCTATGTGCCCTGCGATTGGCTGGCGACCTGTTCAGGGTGTACCCCGCCTCTCGCCCGTAGATAGCTGGGATAGGCTCCAGCACACCCGCTACCCGCGTGAGGATATGCGGTACGGAAGATGGATGGACGGACAAGCATCAACACAGGGCAGTGACAGCAGGAATGTAAACAATCATCGAAAGTTGAAATGTTTATTTGGCCCCCCATTGATTTAAATGTGAGTAGTATCAGCTAAATGCCGTCGGAAATTGTTTTGCTTATTCAATGATTGACTCCTGAAATATAGCATATTTGCACCCTATTTAATGTTCTGTACACCCTAATGTAGCCAGCCTATTTAAACCCTGTTTAATGTTGTGCAGACTGTCAAAAACTACCGTTACCTAACTAAATTAAGCTTTTGACACTATTCTAGTTTATTGAGATGTAACTGTACACTCAAAGGTTTTTGGCACACTGCATTATTATTATTATTTTTGTAATTATTTTGATAATTTCTTCATCACCTTTTTTTTTCATTATTGCACTACTTTAATTTTAAATCCTGCATCGACCTTTAATAGTGGTTTGCATTGTGCTCATTAATGACCATGCATTCTTATATCTTCATAATTATAATGATTTTTAAGTATTAAATTCAAAGCAACAAACTCTTTAATATGGAGTGTGTAGGCGGGAAAAAAAAGACAAAAACAGATTTTGATGCAAACAGATTACTTCATTTACCAGACAGATGCTCTTTGACATTACACATTTGTCGCCAATTATAATTGAGCATTGTGGAAGAAGAGAAGAAGAGTTGATAGTTAACCTAGAAATACAGCAACACCATTAAAAGTTTGATATTGTTTCACTGAGTCATCATGATGAGGGAACTCAATTCTGATATCACCAGGTCAGCAATCCTTGGCTAAACAGGATACACATCTCTGATACAGACATATACATTCTCGTCCGTGCAGAGCGCAGTTTGCCAAAGTCCATCTGTAAAAAAGACATTTTGAAGTATAACAGAATTATATTCTTAGCAAACTTTAATCACTATTTTTACTTACCACTGTCATCAAGCTCTACACAGTTACCAGTGGCGCTATTAGGCTCTGGGTCAGGAGTAGCATTGACATCAAAGTTAAGAAAATCCTCTTCAGAGCCATCAGCCCATATGTAGTCACCATCCTGGAAGACAAAGACACACTCGAATATGTCAAAGGTGAAGACAACGACTGCTTGGATTTGCATCGGCTGTTTGCTTGTCACAATGTAATCCAGTTCGATTGGTTCCACATCCAACATTGTCACACTAGATTTTGAGTATTGTGTATGGAGGTTAAGGTTGGGTGATAGGAATTATAAAGAATTTACAATTCATCATGAAAGAAAATAAAAAAACTAAAGACTTCCCAGTGGATATTTGACAAATGTCAATCTCTCGGTGGGTTAGTTAATTTGTACCAACCTGTCTTCAAGTACGCAACTGTACTCCTCCTTTCTTTAATCTGGTGACAAGATTGAGGCTGGAGGAAAAATTCATTTTCTATGTGGCAAAAATACTTCTACTGAGCACAAGTGATGGGATTCAATCATAAAGTTTTTAATGGTCAATGTTCCACCTCAATTGCATCATGGAGTCCAATCCAGCCTTCGTTGGCATTATCACCACCAGCTCGAATCAATTCACGAACAAATGCATTTTCCAGATCACTGTGAATGGAGGCCAGATTCCCACCAAGAATGTTGCAGATGCTCTGATGGTAAAAGTGAGTAAACAAGTTCATTTCACTCGTTCAGATCCATCAGACAGTTGGCAAAAAAAAAATTGGCCCAAAGTGTTCAGTCAACAGACAGATGGATCACTGATTGGAATAGAATTATTGTACATCACAACTATTGATTTCCATACCTCTGCATCTGCAAAGGTCCTCGCTTCACGTTCGTAGATGTAACATTTACAGTCCAAACGAGTCCACCCTTTAGGACAGTTATTTTCTGCAACACAATTTTTGTTTTCGGAACAAAACAAGACATGTAAATCAAATATGTTGTCAATGCTAAACAACAACAACAACAATTATTGCTCATTTGAAAAAGTATTCAGTCAAAGTGACCAACCTTTGTGATAACTCACTCGGTTAGACCACTGTGAAGAAGAAAAGCACATTGTTTAAAAACAGACTGCAGATCTTTAGCATACATGTATACACCAATACATTAGACACAATCGTAAAAACAGTATATGTTTATTTAAGTCAGTGGGTGAGATTTTGACTTACGACTCCATTCAACAGTCCACTGATCCCGCAAAGGAGGAACAACAAGTGAAGGGCAAATGCCATCTGCAATGAAAGAAAAATACCTCAATTTCTTCACATTAATTATACATTTACATTTGACCACTTGAAACAAAACTGCAGTGATTAAGGTTCTAAAATAGGATGCAAGCGAGTGTGGAATTACCTTTGCAGTTTACGTTTGATGCTTGATGCTTGCTGTTCAGGAGGGCGCGGACCAGCCATATATATATTGGATTGACTTGGAATGTCAAAAATGTAATTATGTAAATGTCACAAATGACGAGGTCCTTAGACGAGGAAATAACTTCTTGTTAGTCAAGTATGTAACCTAACGATAAAGAAAAAACAACCTGCGGTATAGCACTGCTGTTTTGCTTTTGTGGTCCAAGTTTTGAACCAAAGCGGTCACTGGTAACCCAACTTAGGTTCTAATAAAGGAATATTTTATTTTTTACATTGACGACGTAACCCGACTTCATACGTAAGTCGGAACACGCCGTAGTCTTACTAACCGATGCAAACGCAGTAAAGTCATGACTACAGTAAATGTTTGTCTTGAAAACACTTCTAGACGATAAATATAAAACAAATGAAAAATAATAAGCATGGTGGTAACTTTGTGTGCCATCTTTTGCTGGCCTCAAACTAGTTCATTGCTTGCTATTTGTAGCCTCAAAACACGTCAGGACCATCCTAAACCGTATCAGGCAATACTTGAGCCCGCTTCAAAGAGCCATTCATCTCCAGAAGACCTTAAAAAAATGGACTGGAATAGCCTTTGCCCAAATCCTACCGAAACTCTTCAATGTCACTATTGAAGTCCTCTTTAAATCAGTGGAGTGCTTCAGGGTTCAGGTGTCGGCCCGATCCTATTGTCCATCTGTTTGCTTCCCCTTGGCAAGATAATAAATCCTTTCACCACAATGTCTTAACATTGTTACATGGATGACACCTAGATGTACATGTCCACACAATTTCAACACCCTTTACAAGGTAGGCAGTTTAATAGCTAGTTTAGAAGCCACCAAAGGACTGGATGACAAAACAATTTATACCATTCACCCGAAAATGTGATTAAAGTACATAAATACATTGGTTAAACCTCCAGAAATCTTCACCTTGGCTTACATTTCAATCATAATATCTATGTATTAATAATGTATTTCATCAAGTCTTTTTCAAGTCACCTTTTTAAGGCATTTTCTGTTCACTGATTTGATGCAAAAGAGTTGCTATACTTGGCAAAAATGTTGAAGGGACAGTATGACTTGAAAATTTAATTGCATTGACAGTTTAGTGAAATGCCTTGCTAGGCTATGTAATTAGTTCTGCATTATTGAGTAATTACACCGTTTACCCAATTATGCTGGTGTAGTCACCTTTCAGGACATCATATACTAGTATAGCGAACAGATCAGACTGGTTTGTCAGGATGATCTTCAAATTAATATTTTGGTTTCCCAATAGCATGTCCCCACACAGCTGTGTAACAGAGCCATAAATGATCTCACTATAGAGGCCGGCACAACAGAAGCAAATAAATGTGTACAAATGTTTCATATATTCAAATTTTACACTTTAGGTTTTAGTGGACTAAATTTACTGTGGAAGACAATCTAAGTAAAAAGTGCTGTCAAAATGAACCCGTACTAATGATAAACACAGAAGATAATTCAACTGGATCAGTTGTATACCAACCAAATAGGCATAATTGTCGTCACACGAACAGGTAGTTTTCCGTCCTTTGACCTTATGGAGAAGTTATGATGATGGCGGGTGTGCTAAAAATTACGAAACCTCCTGAGTGTCATCTAAAAACAAATTTGTCTGTCTGTTGCTGATATGGACAAAATTTGAAATCCTGATCATAATATATTTCCAGATATATACTATTATTCATTATCTTAATTCTGTTTATCTATAAAACACATACACTCCAATCAGTTTCCCAGCTGTTTTAAAATTTAAATAATATGTACTAATGTAACAATGTTTACAGTAAAATATTTTAACCTGAGAGTCTGCTTAATCTATGGAAGACCTTAGAATGAGGAAAAGCGTGTGGCATTGTCACAAGCTAATTAGCGATGAGGTGACACTCAGGGACCTGTTACCTTATAATTAATGGCACACCCATCATGATTCCACATAGTTGGTCATAATGATGGATGCTTTCAGCGAAGACAGTGAAGTATACGTTTGGTTGGTATCCAAAAAAAAATCCAGTTTGTCTGCTTCACAAGGAGTGCTTGTCAGCTACACGCTGTTCTTATTGTTCATTTTGACAGCACTTTTAATTTTGTTGGTCTAAAATATCTTTTACAAACATAAATAATCTAAATATCCTGAAATTTGAATCTGATAAATCAGCAGTAAATTTAGTCCACTAAAATCTACAGTGTGAAGTTTAAATGTGTAACGAAACACACAACCACGCACTTTTTTGTTATTTGATACGTAATCACTTTTATTTAGGCTACCGAACAGAGCATCTCGGTTACAATTCCAGCATTCCCAACAAATCGTACATCTGCTCCCAATGAATTCATGACTGATTTGTCATACTTCTGAATATGCTTATTTTATTTGAATATTTTTAATTCTTAATATGCTTAATAGTTTATTTTATTGATTTTCTCCAAATTTGATTAGCTGTGGCGCTTGCTTTGCTTAGCATTTAGAGTTCAAATGTGTGTGAGTGTTTACAAAAACAGACCAATCAACTTCATTAAGTTTTTGTGGGGTTCTCCACAAACCCCAATTCCAACGAAGTTGAAACGTTGTGTAAAATGTAAATAAAAACAGAATACAATAATTTGCAAATCCTTTTCAACCTATATTCATTTGAATACACTACAAAGACAAATATATCTAATGTACAAACTGATACATTTTCCTTTTTATTTATCTTTTTACAAATATTCGTGAATTTGATGCCTGCAACGGTGGCCTGGAAGTGCAAAACAATATAACACATTTTGAAACAGTTTAACATTTCAGAAAACACAAAAACAAAAGCAGAAAAACTTTTACAAAAAGATGAACCAAATTACAATTACCGACACCCGGAAAGGGAGGGCTTAAGAAATGTGATCAAGTACAATATATTATATATACAGCATCAAACGCCTCTACAGGCTCACTGTTCAGGGCGTCCACATATACAATCACTATTTGGGATGGACATCTCGTTACATCTGCGTAGCCTACCCTTTCCGCGATGCAGGAGCCAATCATGTTGAGGCGGGTTTTGCCGCGAAAAGCCGTGGGATTTCCAAGAATGTCTGTGAAATGGGCCCCTCCTTTTCCGGGTGTCCGTAATTGTAATTTGGTTCATCTTTTTGTAAAAGTGTTTCTGCTTTTGTGTTTTCTGAAATCTTAAAGTGTTTCGTCTTTTGTTCTTGTGTTTTCTGAAGTGTTAAAGTGTTTCACAATTTGTTATATTGTTTTGCACTTCCAGCCCACCGTAATATATATATCCATCCATCCATCCATTTTCTGAGCCGCTTCTCCTCACTAGGGTTGCGGGCATGCTGGAGCCTATCCCAGCTATCATCGGGCAGGAGGCGGGGTACACCCTGAACTGGTTGCCAGCCAATCGCAGGGCACATACAAACAAACAACCATTCACACTCACATTCACACCCACGGGCAATTTAGAGTTGTCAATTAACCTACCATGCATGTTTTTGGGATGTGGGAGGAAACCGGAGTACCCGGAGAAAACCCACGCAGGCACGGGGAGAACATGCAAACTCCACACAGGCGGGGCTGGGGATTGAACCCCGGCCCTCAGAACTGTGAGGCAGACGCTCTAACCAGTCGCCCACCGTGCCGCCTAATAGACACACACACATACACACACACGCACATTAAAGAGAAGAAAGCGTTAAGTTTAGTGTTGAGTTGTCTTGAGCAGGATTCCCCCCATTGATTTAAATCAGGTTAACTTAACTGGTTAACTGCATACATTCCTTGAAGTCTCGGCGCCCTTTGCACAATGGTCATTGCACCGGACTATTGCAATATTAGTCATTCGAACTGCTCTAAGTGCTAGAGGAGTCTGCATCTTAAAAAAAAAAATGTACCGGCATTACCAGATAACTATTAACCCCTTATTGCTCAGTGACTGTTTTTTGTCAATGTCTTTATGTCTCAAAGTGTTGTCGTACTAGAGCGGCTCCAACTACCGGAGACAAATTCCTTGTGTGTGTTTTGGACATACTTGGCAAATAAAGATGATTCTGATTCTGATTCTGATTCCACATTAATCCACTGGCTGTCATCGGCAATTATTTTGCTTATTTAATGATTGACACACTCCAAATGTAGCATAGCTACACCATATTTAAAGTTACAGTATGCACATGTTTAATGTTGAATGGAAGACAGCAGAGATGAAATGAGACAAATTTCCGGTCAGAGGCAAAGAGAAAGAACAAAGAGGAGCTACTGTATATTGATGTCATCATTGACTCCATCCCCTTATTTATATTTACATTGAACGTGGCAATAAACGTGATGAATTTCTAATTTTTATCAAATGTTTAAAGTCGGCGGGAAGGTGGGCAACTGGTTAGAGCGTCTGCCTCACAGTTCTGAGGACCGGGGTTCAATCCCCGGCCCCGCCTGTGTGCAGTTTGCATGTTCTCTCCGTGCCTGCGTGGGTTTTCTCCGGGCACTCCGGTTTCCTCCCACATCCCAAAAACATGCATGGTAGGTTAATTGACAACTCTAAATTGCCCGTAGGTGTGAATGTGAGTGTGAATGGTTGTTTGTTTGAATGTGCACTGCGATTGGCTGGCAACCAGTTCAGGGTGTACCCCGCCTCCTGCCCGATGATAGTTGCGATAGGCTCCAGGACGCCCGCGACTCTAGTGAGGAGAAGCGGCTTAGAAAAAGGATGGATGGATGTTTAAAGTCCTTTAATGGTGGTTCGTATTGTAATCATGAATGATCATGCACCGTTATATCTTCATTATTAAAATTATTTTATAGTTTTGTTTTTTTCGTTTTTTTTCAAAGCAATAAAATCAAGTTTAAAATGGGGTGTGTTGGAAAAAACAACAACCATGTTTTGATGCAGAGATGTTCTTTTATTTACCAAAGAGATGCTCCTTGAAGTTACAAATTTGTTGTCAATAACAATTGAGCATTGTGGAAAAAAGAAAAGATTTATAATGAACCCAGTAATACAAAGACACCACTAGTTTAATACTGTCTCATTGAGTCATCATGACTCATTCCTTTGTGACAGAAGACAGTATGGTAAGATGAACGATTAGCCGCAGACATCCATGATGCAAATGTAGACATTGTCATTTGTGCAGGCCGCCGTTTGCCAAAGTCCGTCTTTAAAAGATACACAGTAGGTTTAAGTATAATAGAATTGAATTCTTCGCACATTTTAATCACAGATTTTACTTACCACTCTCATCAATCTCTACACAGTTACCAGTGGAGCTATTAGGCTCTGGGTCAGGAGTAGCATTGACATCAAAGTTAAGAAAATCCTCTTCAGAGCCATCAGCCCATATGTAGTCACCATCCTGGAAGACAAAGACACTCTCGAATATGTCAAAGGTGAAGACAACGACTGCTGGGATTTGCATCGGCTGTTTGCTTGTCACAATGTAATCCAGTTCGATTGGTTCCACATCCAACATTGTCCCACTAGATTTTGAGTATTGCGTATGGAGGTTAAGGTTGGGTGATAGGAATTATAAAAAAAATTACGATTCATCATGAAAGAAAATAAAAAAACTAAAGACTTCCCAGTGGATATTTGACAAATGTCAATCTCTCGGTGGGCAAAGTGAGATTTGAATGAGTCAACTGGTAATGATTTTTTGCAGCGCTGGGAAGTGTGTTGTATCGGGCTGGTGTTGTGACAGGTGGCAAGTGTTCAGCACGTTCAAGTGCTTTGTTGTGTCAACTAGAAAACCCAAATCAGCCAGCCAAACTGGGTCACGTAGTTCTCGCATAGGCTGTCCCTTTTCTGCCATGAACGCTCCGATTTGCTGCCTAAGAGAGTTGAAGCGATGCAGTGCAGAGTATTTTATGCGCTGGTCAACAGGGATACGGACCAGACGTTATCAAATTTTATGACAGAGGCTGTGGGCCAGATACAATTTGACCACGGGCCGTAGTTGGCCCCCAGGCGGGTCTTTGGACATATCTGGTTAAGTAAGAAGCTACTCAACTCAACACCGTCCTCCTTTAAACTGGTGACAAGATTATTCATATTCTATGTGGCATTAATTACTTCTACTGAACGCAAGTGACAGGATCCCATCACGACATTTGTACAGGTTAATGTTTCACCTCAATTGCATCATGGAGTCCAGTCCAGGCTGTCGTGCCATCACCACCAGCTCGAAGGAGTTGAAGAACAACTGCATTTTCCAGGTCATTGTGGATGGAGACCAGATTCCCACCAAGAATGCTGCAGACGGCCTGATGGAAAAAGAGTATAGAATGTTGATTACACTCATTCAGATCCATCAGACAGTTGGAAATGTTTTTTGACTCGGGGACCAAAATGTGCAATCAACTGAAGGATGGGTCACTGATTGTACAACCCCAATTCCAATGAAGTTGGGAGGTTGTGTTAAACATAAATAAAAACAGAATGCAATGATTTGCAAATCATGTTCAACCTATATTTAATTGAATTCACTACAAAGACAAGATATTTAATGTTCAAACTGATAACATTATTGTTTTTAGCAAATGCCTGCAGTCCAGACCTGTCTCCCATTGAAAATATGTGGCACATTATGAAGCGTAAAATATGACAATGGAGACGCTGTACTGTTGAACAGCTGAAGCTGTACATCAAGCAAGAATGGGAAAGAATTCCACCTACAAAGCTTCAACAATTCGTGTCCTCAGTTCCCAAACGTTTATTGAATGTTGTTCAAAGAAAAGGTGATGTAACACAGTGATAAACATGACCCTGTCCCAGCTTTTTTGGAATGTGTTGCAGCCATAAAATTCTAAGTTTATGATTATTTGCTAAAAACAATAAAGTTTATCAGTTTGAACATTAAATATCTTGTCTTTGTAGTGTATTCAATTAAATATAGGTTGAACATGATTTGCTAATCATTGTATTCTTTTTTGATTTATGTTTAACACAACGTCCCAACTTCATTGGAATTGGGGTTGTAATAGCTGTAATCTGTTTGGGAACTACATCACCACTTGTACGTTCATACCTCTGCATCTACAAAGCTCCTCGCTTCATCTTGGTAGATGTAACATTTACAGTCCAACTGAGTCCAGTCTTGAGGACAGTTAATGTCTGCAACACAATTTTTGTTTTGGGAACAAAACAAGATGTCATTCAAATCTGGTATCAGTGCTGACAGAACTTGAGAAATGGTTCATTTGAAAAACTAATGAGTCAAAGCTACCAACTTTTTGAATAAGTCATAGGGTAAGACCACTGCGAAGAAAAAAAAGCATGTTAAAATCAAACTGCAGAACAACTGACACAAAGGCATACACCTATCCATTAAACTGAATCGTAAGTATATGTTTTAAGTTAGCGGGTACAATTTTGACTTACGACTCCAGTCAACAGTCCACTGATCCCACAAAGGAGGAACAACAAGCGAAGAGCAGATGCCATCTACAGTGAAAAAACATTTCTTCAGTCTTCTAACAATAAATAGCAGTTTTACATTTAAATGTGACCACGTACAACAAAATTGCAGCTAACTTTGAAAAAAGTCAAATGAAATAGAGTTTCAGTAGTAAGGAAAGTGGATGGAAAGTTACCTTTAGATGCTTGATGCTGAAAGACGACGAGCAGCTTTATATACGTTCAGTTGACAGCCTTGGAATGTTGAGAATGTGTACGTCACTGTCACATCAGAGGAGGAGCCGCAGCAAGTCAAGTATGGAATCAAATCATAAAGCAAAAAATTCTTCATCACTGCTGTTCTGCTTTTGCCATACAGGTTTTGGACCAACGTGAGTCACTGGCAACCCAAGCAGAATGTAAAATCTGTATCCCTTTTATGCCGGAACAGTTTTACTGTGTCACAGTGGAGTTTTTAAGCTGCCGCTGTGGTTTTTTAGTATTATAATTGAGGTTTATTGAGAATCAGACTTGATCACTCGAACAGAACAAAGTTTCTAGAAGGGAGCGAGAAACCAAGACAAAAGACAAAGCACTAATTGTAAACAGGATGAGAGAAGTAAATCATTACATTATGTACAACAATGAAAGATTAAATATGAGTGTTGCATGGGGCTGGAGTGCTACACCCTGTGAGGGAAGGACAGGACAAGATAGAACAGGACAAGGACAGGAGAAGACCCATGCAGGACCAGGGTCGTGAACCCGGGTGTACAACTGAAGTGCGGTGGCATTAATTATGTAAATTATAAAAGTCTACAGGACGAGAGTATAAGTAAGGGGATACACAAGCGATTTGCATATTCCTGAGTTATTTGTCGCAGTAATGGCGTGACCCCACACCCAGTGAAAGAGTCCCAGGGGTGTGTGTCTGCGGATACAGGCAAGTGAATTGATACCGTTTTACATGCACAAAGACTGACAGAGGTGTCCTGTAATTACTGTGGCTGCACCGCGGCAGCTGAGGACCCCACCCAATCAATCGAGGGGCAGGATCGGGCCCAGGGGTCCACCCGAGAGCAGCCCGATGGACGGGACACGTGCCACACCGAGGGACCCAAGGTGGTCTGCCGGCCCCACTCAACAGTGGCATTGTAACACAATTTTGTACGCAAGTCGGAACACACTGTAGTCTATCACTAACTGATGCTAACGCAGTAAGAAGTCATGATTGCAGTATCTTTTTTTAATGAAAAATACTTCAAAGGCGATTAATACAAAATAAATGAAAAACTATCAGTATGGCTGTAACTGAGCGTGCCTTGTGCTGTGTGATGACATATTCTTACGCCGCTGTACAAACTAGTTCATTGCTCGCTGTTTGTAGCCTTGAAACCGCATATGTCGGTACCCCTGTACTTGTAAAATAAAACAACTTATCAGACACTCCCAGATCCCTCCCCAAAACGGAATTTCATCTCCAATCACAAAAAAATGAAACTTGACAGACAACATCTTTGACACGTGAGTCATCAATCTTGGGATCATCTTGAAGTTCATTTCAATCATCATATTAATATATGAAAATCATGCCTTTTTCAAGTAAGAAATGTTGCCAATATATAAAGAGTTTGCTATATGTGGCAAAAACATTGAAGGAGCAGCATTGATTCTAACATTTAACTTTGTTCCCACCTTATTTGAATGGTATGTTAATGAAGCACCGTTCCAGGCTATGTCATTATTTCCACATTGTTGAGTAACTACACAACTTACGCAGATGTGCTGTTGTTGTCGCCTTTTAGCCCGTCAAATAGAGGAGCTCAGGCTGAAGTCTCAGCGCCCTTTGCACAATGGTCATTGCACCGGACTATTGCAATATTAGTCATTCGAACTACTCTAAGTGGTAGAGGACTCTGCATCTTTTTGCACAATTGTTTTTGTCAATGTCTTTATTTTTCCAAAGGGTTCTGTAAATTGACTGTCTGTTGTACTAGAGCAGCTCCAACTTCCTTGTGTGTTTTGGACATACTTGGCAAATAAAGATGATTCTGATTCTGATTCTGATAGGTCAGTAAATAGATCAGTCTGGTTTGTCAGAACGATTCTGTTGTTCCCTCGCGCGGTCCCCCATAGGTGGGTAAAAGAAAACAGATTAAAGAGGCAGTGTTAAAAAAATAAATTAAAAAAAGCCAAGCTTTTATTGTATCCATCGAAGCTTGCTTCTGTTACATTTAACGTCTCTGCCTGGCAGAAAGCGAAAAGTAAACATATATAGAAGCAAATAAATGCGTTGGATGCTAAGATGATACTGATCGCACTGAAGCACTGACAATTTGCACAATAAATGAGGTTTCCATTTACTGCTGCTATTAATGCTGAGAGAGCACACTTGTGTTATTTATGTGCTTTGGAAGCAGGTGTACTGTTTGTTGGGAATACTATTGTTACCGAGATGCTCTCTTTGGTAGCCTAAATGAAAAGTGATTATGTTTGAAATTACAAAAGTTAAAAGTGTAGCTTTGTGTTTATCCTTTCAAACTTATAGTTTAGATATCAGTTGACTAAATTTATTGTAAAAAAAAATACAAATAAAAAAAAATTAAAAAGTCTTGTCAAAAGAAACACTAGGAACATGGCATGCAGGCTGTCAAGCACAGGAATAAACAGGAAAAAAAGGTAATAACAGCTGGATCAGTTCCATGCCAACCAAACAAGCATAATTGTCTTCTGTCCTCTGTAAGTTAACGTCCCATCGCTTTGCCTCAGACCCAAAGGAGGATTCATGTGAGCGTGTCATCAATTATGAGGTACAACGTCCCAGAGCGTCATCACATTATTGTAGATTGCGGCGGTGTGCAGTGAGGGCCTTCTGAGCCTTCTCTGCTGGCCTCAACACTATCAAAAGCACTGATCTACATCCATCCATTTTCTGAACCGCTTATTCTCACAAGGGTCGCGGGAGTGCTGGAGCCAATCCCAGCTATCTTTGGGCAGGAGGCGGGGTACACCCTGAACTGGTTGCCAGCCAATCGCAGGGCACATATAAAGAAACAACCATTCACACTCACATTCACACCTATGGACAATTTAGAGTTGTCAATTAACCTACCACGCATGCTTTTGGAATGTGGGAGGAAACCGGAGTGCCCGGAGAAAACCCACGCAGACACGGGGAGAACATGCAAACTCCACACAGGGCGGCCGGCCGATTGAACCCCGGTCCTCAAAACTGTGAGGCAGACGCTCTAACCAGTCGTGCTGCCTAATATATAGTAATATATATCAATTAATTTTCAAGTCTTTTGTCGTCATTTCATAGTGTGTGTCTTGGCTGCCCAGCTTCCAGATGTGTACAGTATAGGTATCTTTTTTTTTTTTTTTTTTGTCCAGTCAGATTTCAGCAACTGTATGTTGCCATGTAAATGTAATCTGCCCCCAACACACACACACCGTTAAAAATGTTGTTTCTTTTTTGAACCAATCAGACTTTAGATTCGTCACGCTGCGCCTTTGCACAGGTTTAGAGAGCCTCTGATTGGTTCAATTGCTATGTTGCAACATGATGGTGTTATTACGAGGTGGATTAGGTCACTGAAGGGCATCCGGCTTAAAACTTTGCCAAACAAATATGAGCGTTCATCCAAAGAATTCCATCGGTCGTGGCCTGGGTTAACAACGTCCGCCACCGGCGCCGTCAACCTGCAGGGCGCCGTTGGAAATTCAGCTACTGTGGGTAGAAGTCAAAGAAGAAGAAGAGGTGGAAAGCGGGTTCTTCAGCAGAAAGAGAAGAGGAAAGCACAGAGCCTAGAACTGAATGTGGGGACTTTGAATGTTGGGACTATGACAGGAAAATCTCGGGAGTTGGTTGACATGATGATTGGGAGAAAGGTTGATATTTTGTGTGTCCAGGAGACCAGGTGGAAAGGCAGTAAGGCTAGAAGTTTAGGGGCAGGGTTTAAATTATTTTACCATGGTGTAGATGGGAAGAGAAATGGAGTCGGGGTTATTTTAAAAGAAGAGTTGGCTAAGAATGTCTTGGAGGTGAAAAGAGTATCAGATCGAGTGATGAGGCTGAAATTTGAAATTGAGGGTGTTATGTGTAATGTGATTAGTGGCTATGCCCCACAGGTAGGATGTGACCTAGAGGTGAAAGATAAATTCTGGAAGGAGCTAGACGAAGTAGTTCTGAGCATCCCAGACAGAGAGAGAGTCGTAATTGGTGCAGATTGTAATGGACATGTTGGTGAAGGTAATAGGGGTGATGAAGAAGTGATGGTTAAGTACGGTATCCAGGAAAGGAACTTGGAGGGACAGATGGTGGTAGACTTTGCAACAAGGATGCAAATGGCTGTAGTGAAGACTTTTTTCCAGAAGAGGCACGAACATAGGGTGACCTACAAGAGCGGAGGTAGAAGCACGCAAGTGGATTACATCTTGTGCAGACGATGTAATCTGAAGGAGGTTACCAACTGTAAGGTAGTGGTAGGGGAGAGTGTGGCTAGACAGCACAGGATGGTGGTGTGTAAAATTACTCTGGTGGTGGGGAGGAAGATTAGTGTTAGATTAATCTTACCCAACATTATAATAGACACAAAAGGAATGAAGACGCTTGTTACTTTTTCTCATGAGGAGGGCGTATGGGAGATTGTTCAGATCACAGTCTCTCAACACGCTCTAAACAATCCCCCCCCCTCGCTCCTGCATTTATTTGAAATAGGAGGGATTTACAATCATAATGTTCTAAGCAATAAGACACAACACAGAATATTTGATAATAAGAGGGTTTTTTCCCAGACATAGTATTTTAAGCAATAAGACACAACACATAATATTTGATAATATTCTAAGTAATAAGACACAACACAAAATATTTGATAATAAGAGGGTTTTTTCCCAGACATAGTATTTTAAGCAATAAGACACAACACATAATATTGGATCAACACCTGTCACGACCCGACCACATCCGATCACGTCCTTGGTCCAAGCGCCCTTCCATGGATGATGCTGAGTCTTCTTTTTGAAGGCGAAACATCTAAAATTGTCCATCATACTAATGCAAGCTAAGCAAATAAATGATAACTTCTATAATATATTTAACATTTCCCTCCTGTTTATCATGTATTTGCACAAATTCTCATATCATCTTACAGTCACTTCATTTCGATTTTTAACTGTAGAATCATTTTTATGAAACAAATACATTTACACTCAGAGTAAACCTGTCATATATGAATGTTGTAGTTTAAATATCGTAATCATCTGTATCAGGAAACAAATTAGTTAAAGCAAAATCATCATTATCATCATTATCATCATTATCATCATTATCATCATTATCATCATTATCATCATTATCATCATACAGTAAGGGTTACATAAGCTCCATACGATTCTCCATGGGGGTTATGGCTGTGGTGATTAATTTACTGATTAATGACCGAATGCATGGGATACAACAACATCCACATAATGTCAGAATGGCTGCAAAAACAGCAATTGATATCAATATTGGTGAAATTAGGGTTTTATATCTACCAAAAACGTCCATCCAGCTGTCCCACAAAGAAGTGTCCACCCCAGAGTGGTTCTTCATCTTGTGATTGAGGGTCCGTAGACCATCGATGGCTCTGGTCAAGCTCCCATCCGAAGCTGTATTGTTTGGAATGTATGTACAACATTGTTCTCCAAACATACCGCAAACACCTCCCTCTCTTGCGAGGAGCATGTCGACAGCTATGCGGTTCTGGAACGTCATTAAAGAGGTAGCCTTGAGCTGCTCATGCACAGCTTCCAACCCACTCTGAGTCCAATTACCTAATCTCTGTACATTGAAGTGGATGTAGTTTATCCTATCAACATTTTTATTAATCGTACACCACCAGCATATGAAAGACTCAAATCCTCCTGCAACTTGGTCAGCCAATTTGTATTGATTTGGCACCCCACGAGGAACTCCTATGGCGTCTATGTATGTTGGATTATTTTGCCCCTGCTAGGACAAATCTCTTTTTTGTCTATGTTCTAGATTGGACAAAAACATTGGTGTCCTTTCCATTAAATTTTGAACAGGAATAGGGTATACTGACACATGCAATATCAAAGTAATAATAGCGCATAATCCAGATTTATCTTTAGGTAATCTATCAAACAGTCTATCATCTCCGCACCACCACCAGATGTCGCTCCGTGATATTGGCACAAAATTTGGTTTGACTTTTAAGATTACTTTACACTGTGTGTCGTTCAGTGGTCCTAATTTTTTCCCTTTATTAATCATGTTTATACAAGTGAAATTATTTGGTGCTACTAAAGTAGAAAACATTGGTTTGTGTTTATCTGCTTCTGTTACGGGATATATAGGATCCCATGATTTACACCTCTTTGTTGGTACAGTAGCGTTCATTAATGGAATAATACAATCTTGTGATATTTGTGCCGGAACTATGCGCAACAAAGGCCTGGGACCCATGCAAACTACACAATCTTTTCTTGTTACATTTGCTGCTTGTTCCACCAATAATAACCAATTATTATTTTGTCCTGAAACTCCTGTGACAACAAGAAACCAATCATCAGTAGTTATTTCGTTAATCGTTAAAATGTATCTACCTTTATTTGAAGTTTCTGATGGCATTTCTGGTTCGACATGGTTCCCATAACACAATGATACTTGGAAGTGGGGATCTTTTCCGCCAGTATATGCCCACAAGCTCACCGTCAAACACATTGGTTGATTTGATTCGTATTTCAATATTAAACTATGGACCGTTTTGCTTAAGTTAAATTTCTTTCTATGTTCTTTTGCTGTTCTTTTTGACCAACTGGACCAATCATAACCTGTTTCACCAATAAGGTCTTCCCATTTAAAGCCTATAGTTGCATACCAGTCATATCTATATCCCCAATTTTGCCCATTCTCTTGAGCGTCATTTGTGAGAGCCGCATATGGAATTATGATTAAAGCAGCTTGATTTTGGGGGGCACAAAATATTAAACCCTTTTGCCGTGTTTGGAGGCCATGCCCACAATCTTGATCATCAGTTGTACCCCTTTTGACACGAGTTAATGATTCAATTTTTTTTATTATTGGATTTGTCATATTGGTCCAGTTGGTAGGTGATTTTCCATCAAAAAAATGGGTTCTATCATTTAGGGTGGGACGTCCCATGTACCACAAAAACAAAACCAACACCATAGTAGCCGAAATTACTACGTATCCACTTATCAAATGTCGTAACCAATGTGGGTGTGCCATTCTGCTGAGTTCTCACTAAACGGGTTGGTGTCTTTTTTCTTCACTGACCAGCAAGCGTTTTCAGAATCTACACATCTGCTCCCGCTCCGTTATCAGACTTTAGCTCACCTTCCCTATTTGAGTACTCAGCTGAAATGACTCTTTTACAGTGTGTTAAATGAACCCACGTATTTCTTTCTGCTATTTTTAGGGCTGTTGGTGTTGTCAATAACACTTGATACGGTCCTTCCCACTTTGGTGAATGCCAGTGCTTCTTTTTGATGCTTCGAATTAGGACCCAGTCTCCCGGTCCAACCAACTTGGTTTCCTGCTGGGAAACATATTTACTTTTAGCAGATTCTTTTAAAACATTTTGTTTCTCTAACAACTTTCTCATGTAATCAGCTAAGTTTGTTTCGTCATCAAGTTCCCATTTTTGTTTAAATAACGGAAGTCTATAAGGTCTTCCAAACAACGCTTCGTAAGGTGTTAAACCTGTGGTGCTTGTAATGTTGATGTACATTTTAACGAGGTCAAGACACTGTGTCCATGACCTTCCTGTCTCTTCCATACATTTTTTCAGTCTATTTTTTATTGTCCCATTCATTCTTTCCACTAGACCTGCACTCTGAGGGTGGTAAGCACAATGGTTTTTTAAATTGATGTGGAACATGGTTCCTATTTTATTAATTATTTGGTTTACAAAATGAGTCCCATTGTCACTGTAAATGGTTTCAGGTATGCCATATCTTGGAATAATGTCTTTACATAGTGCTTTTGCCACCGTCAGAGCATCAGGTGATTTTGTTGGGAATAATTCGATCCATTTAGAAAATGCATCTATGATAACCAAGCAGTACTTCTTTCCTTCACTTTGACTTAATTCTATGTAATCCATGTGAATGCGTTGAAAAGGGTATGTAGGCACTGGGAATGTACCTCGAGTAGGTCGCAATTGCCCTTGCGGGTTATGTCGTGCACAGATCATGCATGCTCTACAATAATTCTTTGAATATAAATTGAAACCATAGGTTGTAAAGTGTCGATTTATCTGTGCCACCATCCCTCCAGTTGAGACATGTGATATTCCATGGCTCAATATCGCAGCCCATTTAAATAGGTTTTTTGGAAGTATTTGTTTCCCTTCTGTGCTAATGTAAATCTCATTTTGTAGTTTTGCACCTTGTTTTTCCCAATTATTGCGTTCTTGTTGTGGACTTTTTTGTTGCATATCTTTTAATGTTTGGTCATCTAATGTTTGTTGTTCAATCTGTTGTTTTAAACCTAAAAATGGTTTAAAGGCTGCTTCTCTCGCGGTTCTGTCAGCGAATGCGTTTCCTTTAGAAACCTTGTCTGTGCCTGATGTATGCGCAACACATTTACAAATTGCCACCTTTCGCGGATGTTGCACTGCCTGTAATAATTGTTTAAGTAATTCAGCATGAGTTACTGGCTTCCCTGTTGACGTAATCATTCCTCTGTTATCCCAATATTGCGCAAACACATGAACTGTGGAATAAGCATATTGGCTATCAGTATAGATTGTAACATCTTTATTTATCATTAGTTTGCATGCTTCGGTTAATGCTACTAATTCAGCAGCTTGGGCAGAGTAATGTGATGGTAGTGACTCAGCTTTTAGTATAATGGTATCAGTTACCACCGCGTATCCTGTTTTTGTCTTACCTAGTTCATCTTTTTTCGAAGAACCATCTACATATAGAACCTGTCCATTACTTAATGGTTGATCTTTCAAATCACATCTACATTTAGCAGTTTGTTCAGCCAATTCCTGACAATCATGCTGTGTGCCTTCATCAGGTAAGGGTATTAGTGTGGCTGGATTTAAGGTTGTGCATCGCTCAACAGTCAAATGTGGTTGTGACAGCAAAATGGCCATGCAAGATAAATGCCTTGCAGGTGATAAAAATGCCATATTGGTTTGCAATAGTAGATCAGACACTGTATGCGGCACTTTAAGAGTTAATGGATGAAATAACACTATTATGGAACTGCTTTCTATTGCCATTGAAGCTGCCACAACTGCTCTGACACAATGAGGTAATGCACATGTCACGTTGTCTAATTTAGTCGAAAAATAAGCTATTGGTCTTAGCTTATCACCGTATTGTTGTGTAAGTACGGAGGTCATGTAATAGTTTTTACAATCTACCATTTGAATGAATGGTTTATCATAATTTGGAAGGGCCAGTGCAGTGCTGGACACCAAATGTTGTTTAATGTCACAGAAGGCCTTTTCTGCCTCTGTATTCCATTGAATAGGTGATGTCATTTTAAGGTTTGTTTCATACATCAATTTTGACAATGGTGCAACAATTTCTGCATAGTTTGGAATCCATGCTCTACAATAATTTGTCAGACCTAAAAATGACATCATATGTTTCTTTGTCTGTGGTTTAGGGGCTTTTAAAACTATAGCTTTTCTGTCCTCTAATATAGTCCTTCCTCCTTCACTTAAATTATGGCCTAGATATTTGACTTGTTTTTTACACCATTGTAATTTATTTTTGTTAACTTTATGTCCCTCTCCTGCTAGATGATGCAATAAGGCCAATGAATCTTTGATGCATGTGTCTTTATCTAGAGATGCCAGCAGCACGTCATCCACATAAAGTAAAAATTGGCTCCCTCCTGGGGGAGTGAATTTAGACATGCTTGTTTTCATTATTTGTGAATAAATGGTTGGACTTTCACAGTAACCTTGTGGCAATCTAGTAAATGTGTATTTTTTCCCTTCAAATGTGAATGCAAACCAAAATTGACTTTTCTTTTCTACTGGTATAGAAAAGAAAGCATTACTTATGTCTACCACTGTAAACACTTTAGCGCTTGGTTTCAATGAATTTAACAATGTGTGTGGATCTGGTACGCATGCTGCTCTCTGAATTACTGCAGAATTTACTGCCTGTAAATCTTGCACCATTCGCCAACCAATTGAAGGTGGGGCCTTTTTTACTGGAAAAATGGGTGTGTTACATGGTGAATCTGGACAATCCACTATAACTCCTGCCTTAATTAGTGCTTCAATTACTGGTTTGATTCCTTCATGTGCATCTGGTTTTAACGGATATTGACGAATCCCTGGTCTATATTCTGTTTTGGGTTTAATTTGTACTGGTAAAGCCCCTTTAATAAGGCCTATATCAAATGGTCCCGTGGACCATAATTCTTTGGGGACTTTTTTCAATGTTTCTTCATCAATTTCAGTGAGAATCATTTGGTCTAATCAAACAGGTTGCATGTGTTTCCCTTCATCAACCTGTATTGTCCAAAACACCGCCTTTCTAATTAGACCAGTTGATGCACTGTATTCCAGTTTGTTTTCTATTTGCTGCCAATCATCTATCTCTTGTCCTTGTTTTACTAATGTTCCCATATGTTTCCATTGTGACTCATAATCTTTGCACAGCGAAACATGTGGGACACTTGTATTTTTATACAGTTCCTTTAATTTGTCTGGTAAAATAATTCCTGCCGCGACTTTTGCTTCATTATCTGAGTATAGATAATCTACAGTAATCTCATTAGGTGTCGCATGTCGTAACTTGTTTTCATATTCTAGGTCTGGCCCTTGTGTGTTATTGTACCACAGAATTATATGCAGCTGATCACATTGTTTTTTATCTTCAAATTCTGTGATAAGCTGCAAGGCTGCAGACACTAGGGCCTTCCCCATGTTTAACGGTGGTTTGTTTGTGATATCGATTGTGTAATAGAATGTATTTTCTTTGTTTTCCAGTGTTAAATAGAGGTCCTCTCTCTTTAATTCATGTTTTCGTTTCACTACAATATTTCCATTTGATGATGGAATGAGTACAAGTCCTAATTGGAATAAGCCATCTCTTCCCAACAAATTCACAGGGCACTCCGGGACTTCGAAAATGGGCATTCTACAAGTTTTTCCCTGTGGGTCTCTAATCCACACAGGCTCAAGTTCCATGGCAAAAGTAATTTGTCCATTTGCACATTTCTCACTAGTGCCTTATGTCCCGATAATCTGGAACCTGGAATCTTTTCCCGACATGCAGTCCTACATGCCCCTGTATCGCAAAGAAATGTCATTTGTTTACCATTTACTGATAAAGTTATTTCAGGTTTTTCAGTGTCCAAACTCAGAATGTCCTGTAAATTGAAATCCACCTCCTCATTCTCTGTAATGTTTACACAGGAGGATTTGTTGAGTTGGGAAGCAGGCTGGCTTAGTCATGCAGTAGTTTGTCCGTATTCTCTTTTATTTTTATTAGGGCAATCACGCGCAATGTGGCCTTTGTTTCCACAGCACCAACAGATGTTCTTATCACAATAATTTCGATTTCTATCATTTCTTACTCTCCAACGGCCTCTGCCGCGTCCCCTAAAATTATCTCTTTCTCTGCCTTGATAGTATATTTCTGCTCTTTCGTCGAGGAAGACATCAAATTTTTTTTTTCTTCTTTTTCTCTAACACTCTCTCTGCGTGGAGGGCATGATTAACATATTCCTCCAGTGGGCCAGTTGCTAGGTTTATCCAATGTTTATCTACCCATCTGTTAATGTGTTCTTTTGAATTCGCATGTAAAGCATTTTTTAACTGCTGTTGGTAAGGGCCCTGAGGACTAGCATCCTCATTCAAGCCGCTGTTTGCTTTAAAACAAGCAGTCATTCTAACTCTATATTCTTCAAAAAGTTCGTCATCCTTTTGTTTCACCCTATTAATTTCCGTGTAATTTGCTCTTTTGCGGAACCTGGCTGTGGTTCTCTCTATCAAACCCCTAACTCTATATTGTAATTCTTTGTCATCATGTGGCATTATAACACCATGGTGCTTTGGGTCCCAATCCCCTCGGCAAAGATGCCAATCAGGTCCCATTGCCGTCATCCAAACTTGTTGAGTCTCTGTCCCATTTAAATGATAAGATTGTCTAAGATTTTCTATTTCCTCAACAAACTGGACAATGTCTACTTTGTAAGGTGTGATGCCGGCTACGGCCTTTTTCACATCCTCATTTGTCCAGGTCCTATAGACCAAAAGAGTTTCTCTGCGATCTTCTTGTACATTCGGATTTGCCACTTCAATCATCGGAAATAAATCCATATCTCCCTCGTCTGAGGTTATATTTGTTATTTTGGGAGTGGGAGAAAATGTTTCTCCCAAATTTCTAGACCAATTCATTTGTACCCCTCCCGATCGTAAAATTCGTTGTGTTTGTGCCTCTTGAGTTGGAGGATTTTCATGAGGTGGCAAAACCGGGTACAATGGTGCTGATGCTTTTGTTTCCTTACTTTTTTTACAACTTTCTTCAATTATCTTTTTCTCGCTTGTTCTTATTATTGGTCCTGTCTCGTCATCTTCCTGTCTTTGAAACAACATATTTTTATGTCTACCTTCCTGCTCTTTTTGTTCATTTGTTAAGTGTTTCTTATTCTCCCTTCCTTTTTCTCTTTTTGACGCCATGTTTAACCAGAAGAGTAAGTCGTCAAATCCATCTTTTTGTATTTGTGATATATCATTTTTGTGTCGACACTTTATTTCGTTTTGAAGTTTCACTATTTTTTTGCGAATTTAGCTGGCCAGCGAAACCGTATTTGGTTATCCACGTGTTTAAATGTTCTATTTTGGAAGGGTTTTGGAGTTGAACATATTTCCAATCTTTACATGTTAGGCCTATTTTTGGATCCGGTTTATTGTTGTTATTTCCCATTTTTGTGAATTTGGAAGTCAGTTCATTTGCACCTAGAGTGACCTAAATACTGACTTTATTCAAAAATGACAGGGTGACAATTAATGTCTGAGTTTTGGTAATTCTCAAGCTTCTACCCTAATTGGGGCGGAGAATTCTTGCCTTTGCTTCCAAACTCAGTTGTCACTTACAATCCTGTCTTATAAATTCATACTTTTACACATACACACAATATTAATAACGTTTTTATAAACACACGAAAACACGGAAACACAGAAACACAGAAATACAGAAATACGGAATTTAAGTACGTACAGGACTCCGCCGTCCCCACGGATTTTATCGGATTCCGTCCTCCATCTTTAGTACTTGCCAGTGACTAGTATTACACAAGGTTTATTCTGCCGCAGATTTCTTCGTCGCGCAATTCATTCACTCTTTTATTCCTTTTTCCTAAAAAATTTTTAAAAAATTTAACTCACCAAAGTCGTCTTCAATCCTGTGGATTGTCGTCAACCTCCAGATCCCAGTTGAGAAGTCCGAAGACCAGTCCCGGAAAGGGTCTCAAATGCCGTGGCCACGGTCTCTTAACTGGATGTCGGCTCCACAACTGGAATCTTCGGGTGTGTTGACATCCGGCTCGAAGGACCAATTTATGTTAGATTAATCTTACCCAACATTGTAATAGACACAAAAGGAATGAAGACGCTTGTTACTTTTTCTCATGAGGAGGGCGTATGGGAGATTGTTCAGATCACAGTCTCTCAACACGCTCTAAACAATCCCCCCCCCTCGCTCCTGCATTTATTTGAAATAGGAGGGATTTACAATCATAATGTTCTAAGCAATAAGACACAACACAGAATATTTGATAATAAGAGGGTTTTTTCCCAGACATAGTATTTTAAGCAATAAGACACAACACATAATATTTGATAATATTCTAAGTAATAAGACACAACACAAAATATTTGATAATAAGAGGGTTTTTTCCCAGACATAGTATTTTAAGCAATAAGACACAACACATAATATTGGATCAACACCTGTCACGACCCGACCACATCCGATCAAGTTCCCATATGGTCCAAGCGCCCTTCCATGGATGATGCTGAGTCTTCTTTTTGAAGGCGAAACATCTAAAATTGTCCATCATACTAATGCAAGCTAAGCAAATAAATGATAACTTCTATAATATATTTAACAATTAGGAAGACAAAGGCAGAGAAGAGAACCATGTGGTGGAAGCTGAGACAGGACGAGTGTTGTGCAGCTTTTCGGGAAGAGGTGAGACAGGCTCTCGGTGGACGGGTGGAGCTTCCAGAAGACTGGACCACTGCAGCCAAGGTGACCAGAGAGGCAGGCAGGAGAGTACTTGGTGTATCTTCTGGCAGGAAAGGAGAGAAGGAGATTTGGTGGTGGAACCACACAGTACAGGAAATCATAAAAGGAAAAAGGTTAGCTAAGAAGAAGTGAGACACTGAGAGGACCGAGGAGAGGCGAAAGGAATACATTGAGATGCGACACAGGGCAAAGGTAGAGGTGGCAAAGGCCAAACAAGAGGCATATGATGACATGTATGGCAAGTTGGACACTAAAGAAGGAGAAAAGGATTTATACAGGCTGGCCAGACAGAGGGATAGAGATGGGAATGATGTGCAGCAGGTTAGGGTGATTAAGGATAGAGATGGAAATATGTTGACTGGTGCCAGCAGTGTGCTTGCTAGATGGAAAGAATACTTCGAGGAGTTGATGAATGAGGAAAATGAGAGAGAAGGGAGAGTAGAAGAGGCAAGTGTGGTAGATCAGGAAGTGGGAATGATTAGTAAGGGGGAGGTTAGAAAGGCATTAAAGAGGATGAAAAATGGAAAGGCAGTTGGTCCTGATGACATTCCTGTGGAGGTATGGAAGCATCTAGGAGAGGTGGCTGTGGAGTTTTTGACCAGCTTATTCAATAGAATTCTAGTGCGTGAGAAGATGCCTGAGGAATGGAGAAAAAGTGTACTGGTACCCATTTTTAAGAACAAAGGTGATGTGCAGAGCTGTGGGAACTATAGAGGAATAAAGTTGATGAGCCACACAATGAAGTTATGGGAAAGAGTAGTGGAGGCTAGACTCAGGACAGAAGTGAGTATTTGCGAGCAACAGTATGGTTTCATGCCTAGAAAGAGTACCACAGATGCATTATTTACCTTGTGGATGTTGATGGAAAAGTACAGAGAAGGTCAGAAGGAGCTACATTGTGTCTTTGTAGATCTAGAGAAAGCCTATGACAGAGTACCCAGAGAGGAGCTGTGGTACTGCGTGCGGAAGTCTGGCGTGGCAGGGAAGTATGTTAGAATAATACAGGACATGTAGGAGCGCAGCAGAACAGCGGTGAGGTGTGCTGTAGGTGTGACAGACGAATTTAAGGTGGAGGTGGGACTGCATCAGGGATCAGCCCCGGGCCCCTTCCTGTTTGCAGTGGTGATGGATAGGCTGACAGATGAGGTTAGACTGGAATCCCCGTGGACCATGGTGTTTGCAGATGACATTGTGATCTGCAGTGAAAGCAGGGAGCAGCTGGAGGAACAGTTAGAAAGATGGAGGCATGCACTGGAAAGAAGAGGAATGAAGATTAGCCGAAGTAAAACAGAATATATCTGCATGAATGAGAGGGGGGGGTGGGGGAAGAATGGGGCTACAGGGAGAAGAGATGGCAAGGGTAGAGGACTTTAAATACTTGGGGTCAACCGTCCAGAGCAATGGTGAGTGTGGTCAGGAAGTGAAGAAACGGGTCCAAGCAGGTTGGAACGGGTGGAGGAAGGTGTCAGGTGTGTTATGTGACAGAAGAGTCTCTGTTAGGATGAAGGGCAAAGTTTATAAAACAGTGGTGAGGCCAGTCATGATGTACGGATTAGAGACAGTGGCACTGAAGAGACAACAGGAAGCAGAGTTGGAGGTGGCGGAAATTAAGATATTGAGGTTCGCTCTCGGAGTGACCAGGTTGGATAAAATTAGAAATGAGCTCATCAGAGGGACAGCCAAGGTTCGATGTTTTGGAGACAAAGTTAGAAAGAGCAGACTTCGATGGTTTGGACACGTCCAGAGGAGGAATAGTGAGTATATTGGTAGAATGATGATGAGGATGGAGCTGCCAGGCAAGAGAGCTAGAGGAAGACCAAAGAGAAGGTTGATGGATGTCGTGAGGGAAGACATGAGGGCGGTTGGTGTTCGAGGAGGATGCAGGAGATAGGCTTACATGGAAAAGGATGACGCACTGTGGCGACCCCTAACGGCACAAGCCGAAAGGAAAAGAAGAAGAAAAAGTAGACAAAACCACAGGGTAATCTAAAAAAAAAAAAAAAAATAAATATTTATTTTCAAAAAGGTACAGGGTAGTTTATGGGATATATTCCATCCACACGAGGCTATAAACAGTATTATTATTATTATTATATTTTTATGACTCAAACATGTAGGGATGTGTAGGGATAAAGAATGTAGATGCCCTGTCATAGTTCACACTCCCAGTGACTTTCTTTCGCGGCCGCTTCTGTGATGAATCGTGCAATTCATACCTATCCTGCGGGAAGCCGCCAAAAATATCAGCCTCAAGTGGGAAGGGAACCCGCACTACCGGTACCTCAGTCAAAGTCAGTTGTGTACTAGAGGCTGACACAAAATCCCAAAACAAATTTTAACAGAATCCCACTCCCATCACCCCCACCTTTTTACTCCCAGTTGCTCAGGTTTTTATTAATATAATTCCACTCTTGCCCTCTCCCAGTGACTTTGTTGTCATAATTCCCGCTCCCGCCTGCTGCGGGTTTTGCTCCCGGTGTTCCCCAATCCCGTGATAATTTGTAAAATATACTCCCATCCCTCGGGATCCAAGGGACCCGGTGGGAATTCCCAAAAAAATGTCCGCCTTCATTGTGTAACTATCAGAATCGACAGTTAATTGCACAATCCCTCCCCAAATAGAGCAAATTTAATGATTCAGTCAGAACTATGCCCGTCTGTAGTTATGAAACTCATCAATTGCCCGGGCGATTGTGTACTGTATATGAAATAATATTTTGATGTGCCCGTACATTTATATGGTCCTTCTAGTCATTTATACCATATTCATGTTCCATACAGCGATACATCACATTTATTGTTCGAAACAGCCGTAATGTAGTACAGGTATATTTAAACCACATTTAATATTCTGTACACTTCTAATGTGCCATATTTAAACCATGTTTAATGGTGTGTGGAAGCAAGTGGAGATGATTGTTGACTTGAGAGCGAACACAGCTCCACTTGCTCCCAATCATCTTGTGACATTTTTCCATTTCCTGGGGACCATCACTGAGAACATCCCCTTATCTATATTAACTTGACCGACAATCATCTTTTCATTCCTGCTTTGGACTCCAAACCAAAATATTATTTACACAGTGATAGCTTTTACACGTTTGCACAGTGAATATACACTCAGATGTTTGTTGCACATTTTTTATATATTCCATATTTTTGGAGGATTTTTATCACATCATTACTTCTTTTCTTTAATTATTACACTTAATTTTGTTTCTTCTTCTACATTTTAATTGTAATTCCTCTTTTGTTTTTTTACCGTTATACCAAAGGTGAAGTTTGTGTTTGGACACATTCTTATCAATGAATGTGATGAACATAAAATTTTCATTTCCACTATTTCCTTTATTAGTGGTTTGCATTGTGGTCATCAATGACCTAGCACTGTTGTTACACTTTCAGTACAATGTTTTTTTTTTTTTTTTTAATGTTCAAGTCTTAATAAATAGATTTGGCAAGTCTGAAAAGGAGTGTATTAAAAGAAGACTTATATTTTGATGCTGACAGAGTCCTTCATTCACTCGAGAGATGCTCTTTGATGTTACAAATTTGTTGTCAATAACAACTGGGCATTATGTGGAAGACAAGGAGAATTGACAGTTATCCCAAAAATACAAGGACACCATTAAAAAATTATATTGTCTCACTGAGTCAATTGTGATAGAAGGCAGGATGGGTAATAGGTGTGATTAGTGGACCGCACGCATGATGCAAACATATGCATCCATGTCCCCGCAGGTTGAAGTTCACCAAAGTCCATCTAGAAGAAAGAAAATGTTGAAGTATACAGTAACAGCATCATATTCTCAACAATCACTGATTTTACTTACCATCCTCATCCAACTCAACACAGTTACCATTAAGGTTATTGTCCGTTATCTGAATCAAAGTTATTGAAATCCTCAAGTAAGCCATTAGTCCATATGTAGTCACCGTCATTGAAGACAATTTGAAGAAATCACACGAAAAGATAACGACTGCTTGGATTTGCCTATGCTGTTTGTTTGTCACAATGTAATCCATCTTAATTGTGTTTCAACATTATTAGAATCATAAAAGTGCACCAAAGTTGACCTAAAGCCAGGTGGCACAGTGAGCGACTGGTTAGCACATTCGCCTCACAGGTCAGAGGTCGTGAGTTCAAATCTGGCCTTCCTGTGTGGAGTTTGCATGTTCTCCCCGTGCCTGCGTAGCTTTTCTGTGGGTACTCAAGTTTCCAAAAACATGCATCGTAGGTTTAGCCGAAGACTCTAAATTGTCCGTATAGGATGAATGTGAGTGTTAATGCTTGTTTGTCTCTATGTGCCCTGCGAGTGGCTTGCAACTAGTTCAGGATGTACCCTTCCGATCGCCCAAAGTCTGCTGGAAAAAGCTCCAGCACACCCACCACCCTAGTGAGGATAAGCGGCACAGAGAATGGCTGGATGGAACGTAAGTCCTCCCAGTGGCTATCTGTCAAATATATAGCCCGAGGTGGGGCTAGATCAGGGGTCACCAAAGTGGTACCCGTGAGCACCCAAGGACCACGAGTATCCTGCAGGCCTGTTCTAAAAATAGAACTAGCTTAACGGCAAAGAAAGGACTGAAAGGTAATAAGTCGTCACAGAGCAAAATAAATGAACAGTATTTTGTGCTAAGCAACCCCCTTGATCGAGGCACAAGGTATGTTTATTGTGTTAATGAATCGCTACATATTTGTGTTACCAGAATTGTATACTTGTTGATTTTTGCTGCAAGAGCTCCAGATTACTGATTTTGTAAACGTTAAGATAGGTGGCTCTAAGAGTATGCTTTTTAGTTTACACCTTGTTTTTTGTGTATTCCTAAACTCTTACGGCGAAATTGATGGTTTGCTGCCATTAAACCTGAAAATTCATCAGATAAGTGCGATCCTTCATTCGGGGGCGGGGGGGGGGGGGGGGGGGGGGGGGGGGTCAGGGGGGTATGCTACACCTACAGTATGTGAGTAAAAAACCTGTGGCTAATCAATCCGACCAAGTTGTTACTAATAAAATAAAATTAAAAAAACATTTGACAAGTTTCCATCTGGCCTTTGCCAAAAAGTTTGCACTGAAAATGTAATAGGTTTAACAAGTTTCTGGTGTAGTTCTCTTTAAAGTAGAGGAGCGCCTCAAGGTTCAGGCGTCAGCCCAATCCTATTGTCCTTCTGGATGTTTCCCCTTGATAACAAAGGGAACAAATAGATAACAAATCCCTTCACCATTATTTCTGACCACTGCTACATGGATGAATGTGTAGCTGTGCATATTCATAAAACATATGACATAAGACTTTTTTCACACTAAGTATACTTGGGTACTGGAAGTAAACATTTGTAAAATAGCTAAATTGATTATAATGGTATTCATTTAAATTTTATTGGTATTTAGTTCACTTCATTAGCTGGGTTAGGCTCCAACTGATCTGCGACCCTAGTTAGGATAAGCAGTACAGAAAATGGATGTGTGGATGCTTATTTTGCAGTACTTCAGTGGTGTAATTAAAAATCTGTGTTGACTAATAAGATAAGATAGCTCGCACATATCAGCCTGGCCATCAGAGATTAACCATATACCTAAATTCATGATAAATAAAAGAATGTGGTATTTTGACTTCACTGGAGTCACTCAAGTACAGTAACAAAGCACTTGTACTCCCTGACATTACCACCCGTAGCAAAGTCCCACACAGGGTAAATAAAGACAGATTTTAAAAAAGGCAGTGTTAAGACCACCAAAATTATACTGCTTGCATAACAGCTCGGTTCTGATACACGCTACAGGTGGAAGAGATTAGTCTACGAGTTGACTTTAGTATTCCACATCGATGTTTAACGCTGGATGCACGTTGGCCGACTGCCTCACAGTTCTGAGGACCCGGGTTCAATCCCCGGCCCCGCCTGTGTGGAGTTTGCATGTTCTCCCCGTGCCTGCGTGGGTTTTCTCACCGCACTCCGGTTTCCTCCCACATCCCAAAAACATGCATTAATTGGAGACTCTAAATTGCCCGTAGGTGTGACAGTGAGTGCGAATGGTTGTTTGTTTGTTTATGTGCCCTGCGATTGGCTGGCAACCAGTTCAGGGTGTACCCCGCCTCCTGCCCGATGACAGCTGGGATAGGCTCCAGCACGCCCGCGACCCTAGTGAGGAGAAGCGGTTCAGAAAATGGATGGATGGATGGATGTTTAACGCTTAAAGTCGACTAATCAATAACCACGTTTATGTCATCAGTCCGAAAAGGCAATAAGGGTCCCCCTTCCCATGTGGGAGGGGCCAAAGGGTCGGGTACAATGTGAGCTGGTTGGCAGCCAAAGGTGGGGACCTTGGCGGTCCGATCCTCGTCTACAGAAGCTAGCGCTAGGGACGTGGAACGCCACGTCTCTGGTAGGGAAAGAGCCTGAGCTGGTGTACGGGTTAAAGAAATTCTGACTAGCTATAGCCGAGCTCACCTCGACACACAGCTTGGCCTATGGTACCGGTCTTCCCGAGAGGGGTTGGATTGTCTTCAACTCTGGAGTTGCCCAGGGTGAGAGGCGGCAAGCTGATTGTTCATTGCTCACGGTTTCTAAACTTCAACTGCATACATTGGCACCATCGTAAACTGAGGACCCGCTCTACTTGTAAAAATAACAACCTTGACCTATCAGACAAACCAGATCCATCTCCCCAGGGCCATTCATCTCCAAAAGACGTGGATTTTTTTAAAAAAATCTAAGCTAATCAATCCAACCAAGTTGTTAGTAATAAAAAAAAACAAAAAAAAACGCCTTTGACAAGTTTCCATGTGCCTTTCTCTGCCTATCTTCAACACTCACTCGAGCTGTTCGCAGCCAAGTATGAAGCTGTTTGATGAAAATCAGCACCTTCAAATCTGAGCACGTTCCTCAGTGGGAAAAGGGTGGAGAGAGAAGAATGAAGCGGGAGATCGACAGCCGGATCGGTGCAGCATCTGCTGTAAAGTGGACTCTGTATCGGTCTGTCGTGGTGAAGAAGGAGCTGAGCCAAAAGGCGAAGCTCTCTATTCACCGGTCAATCTACGTTCCTACCCTCACCTATGGTCACGAGCTGTGGGTCTTAACTGAACTGTATACAAGATCAACGATTAAACAGGCTGGAATGAGTTTCCTCTGCAGGGTGTCTGGCCTCTCCCTTCGCGATTGGGTCAGAAGCTCGGTCATCCGGGAGGGCCTCACAGTCCAGCCGCTGCTCCACCATATTGGGAAGAGCCAGATGAGGTGGCTGGGGCATCTGGTTGGGTTGCTTCACTGGTGATGTGCTCCGGCCACATCCTACTGCTAGGATGACCCAGGACACGCTGGAAAGACTGTGTCTCCCAGTTGGCCTGGGAAAGCCTCAGGATACCCCCGGAAGAGTTGGACAATGGCTGGGGAGAGTGAAGTCTAGACTTCTCTGCTGAAGCTGCTGGCCCTGCGACACGACCCTGGATAAGTGGAAGAAGCTGGATGGATGTACATATTTTAATTTTAATTCCCGTTTTATTTTTGCACCACTGTACTAAAGGTGACGTCTCTGTTTGATCTTGGCAATGAATGTGATGAGCATCAAATTTTCATCAAACTTAGAGAGGCTTTTAATAGTTGTTTGCATTGTGATCAGCAATAATTTTGCACTGTTGTTATATCTTCAGTATGGTGATTTTTAATGTTTGTTTCAAGCAATAGATTCAGCAAGTTTGAAAAGGAGTGGATTAAAACAAAGACACATTTTGATGCTGACAGATTCCTTCATTTACTCGGAGATGCTTTTTGACGTTACAAATTTATTGTCGATAACAACTGAGCATTATGGAATTAAAGGAGACTTGATAGTTAACCCAAACATACAAAGACACCACGAAAGTTTTATATTGTCTCATTAAGTCATCATGATTAGCAAACACCATGGTGACAGAAGACAGGATGGTAAGAGGGGTGATTAGTGGCCCGCCTCCATGACGCAAACATATGGTGCAAGGTCAGCGCACCCCATAGTTTGCCAAAATCCATCTGTAAGAAATGTATGTTTCAGTATACCAGCAATATATTATTAGCAAACGTTGACCACTGATTTTACTTACCATTCTTATCAAGCTGTACACAGTCACCATTAGCGCTATTAGGCTGTGGCAGAGAAGGATTAGTGACATCAAAGTTAGTGAAATCCTCACGTGTCCCATCAGTCCATATGTAGTCATCAGCCTGGAAAACAAAGTGAGATTTGAATGAGTCAAACATTAAGATAACAACTCCTTGGATTTGCCTATGCTGTTTATTTGTCACAACTGAATGCCTCTTGATTGTGTTTCACCATTATTTGAATCACACAGTGTCATCATAAAACTGAGTCAAACTGGAGTTGGAGGTGATTGGGTGTGGAGTAGAAGGTCAGGTGATTCTGTTGATAACAATACTCTGGTTTCCTCCCACATTTCAAAAACATGCATGGTAGGTTAACTGAAGACTACAAATTGTCTGTAGGTGTGAATGGTTGTTTGCCTAGCGACCAGTTCGCGGTGTATCCCGCCTCTCAACCAAAGTCACTTGGGAGCGACCCTAGTGAGGATAAGCGGAGCCGGAGTGTAACTCATTTTCCGCCCTGGGCTTTCATGGGTCAGACCACCCCACTTTTGTTGACAACGTTTTAATGAAGCTGTATAATTTTACTCTTTTCAATGTGTAAATGTAAAATAGCTTACCATTCCCTCTAACAACGATATTCGATATAGGTATTTGATCAAAAATCAAAATTACAGCTGAATGTGCTTACAAGATCACGATTACTGTTTAATTGTACAAGTACGAGACCATAAATAGTTAGAATGTATAGTGCTTAACAAATTTAAAATCAAATTATATCTGTCACAGAGACCATCCAGCATCGTGACGCGCTTTAATGCGGACGCTTTCATTTGCAGTCAGCTCTCTTGAAAAGGGATTTCAAACGGAATTCAACCAAATTTGAGCCATCTTACTGGGCTTCTTTGAATAGTCGCAAATTAATCATGCATGACATTCAACCACTAAAACTATTTTTCAGTTCAGCAATGGTAGTAAATAGAATTTGATAAATCAATCAAAAAATATTCATCTGCTTTATTACATCTATGATTCTCAAAGAGTAGTATGGAAAAGAGTCTGAATTAAATACTCATAAAATTCACATTTAAATCACGATACAGTCAAACATTACAATGAAGGTTGTTATAAAAACTATTTTTTTTAAATCACAACAGTAGATTTTTTACTTTTCAAATACAGTTGAGTTGTATTCAACCTTTAATTACAGTACTGTACATTTGCATTTAATGTTTAAGAAATGTTTATTTTTAAACATTTATTGGAGCATGACTTTCATTTAACATTTATGTTGAATACTTTTAAATGTAGTCATTATTCAAAAGTAAATTTTTTCCTGTATTCAAGCACAATGTTAATGTTGGAAGTGTGCATAATGTTGCAGTGGCTTACATACAATAAATACAGGTATACTTTTAGGAATAAAACCTCTGCCTCATTTGTGATTGACACTATGTTACTGTATTTTAATATTGTCATTATGATGGCTTCTTTTTTTAGGTGGTACTTGCTGTAAAATTTTGAGAACCACTTGCAATGTTTGATATTGATGATGTGTATGTTACTATTATTACAAATATACTTGTCTTTGATAGTAAAATATGTCTGTAGCGTTATAAACCCTTACATTTGCCACCTGCAATTTATAATAATATTTAATATATTTGGTAATATGACATTAGGTCACGATTTCCGCATTATTTGCAGTAACTCCATCAATCAATGTGCATTGCGGGATTATGTGATGTAAACCAGCGCCGTGTTTTTATGGGGGAAATGTGTGCAGACGACACATCAAATAAAAAACTGGGTCTGCAGTATTTTTGAGTTTTAAAAGCTCGTCCCTGTGTTAGCGACCCTTGACGATTGCCCCCCTGTCAAAGTATTTGATTATCATCGTTTTTCACACGATTCACAGAAAAGCATACTGTTCTCCTTGTTGTGTTGAAGCCAGAGGAATTTGCCAAACAATTCAGATTAGATTTAACAATTTTTGTCCTACTTAACCATTTGTTTCACCATGTCATCCAAATTCAAAGCTGTTAGCTGTTTTGCACGGCTTGCCTCGGGGGCAGGGAGGTTTTTGGTGCATAAACCCACGCAATATTTGCGTGTTCTTTCATTCTAATTTCCCAGCAATGGCGCTAAATTTCTAACCTTTGCTCCAATGCATGCCACCACCGGCATATATCAACATTGCATCATTTGATTGACAAGCAATCATCACTGGGCTCAGAGGGAATTGTAGGGTTATTCAACGAATGAGTGGACTATTCACCTTGCCATTTCTTTTCTACATGGCAAAAGTAGTTCGACTTAACCAAAGTGACAGGATTCCATCAGAAAGAAATACTACTCGTGATTTTTTTACCTCAAGACTGTCAGAGAGCCCAATCCAGAATCCAGCAGTACCGTTTTTAGCCACTTCAAGTACAACTGCATTTTCCAGGCCACTGTGGATGGAGACCAGATTCCCACCAAGAATGTTGCAGATAGCCTGATGGGAAAAGAGTAAACAGGTTGATTTCACACATTAAGATATTTTGACTCTGGACCAAAGTGTCCAATCAACAGACGGATGGATCACTGACTGGAACAGCAGTAAACTGGTTTGAAACTACATCACAACTATTGTCTTCAATACCTCTGCATCTGCAAAGCTCCTCAGTTCTTCTTCGTAGATGTAACAGAGGCTGTCCAACTGAGTCCAGTCTTTAGGACAGTTATTGTCTGCAACACAATTGTTTTATTTTTCAAAAGAAAAGGAGACATGTCAAGGAAATCTGGTGCCAATGGCGATTTTATTTTATTATTATTATTTTTTTTAAGAAATTGCTCATTTGAAAAAGTATCACTGAGTCGCAGCTACCAACCTTTGTAAAACTTCATGGGGAAAGACCACTTTAAAGAAGAAAAACACATTGTTAAAATAAGACTGATCATTGACGCAAGTTAAGACACCGAAACATTAAAAAAAAAACATTGAAATATGTTTAAATCAGAGAGTCAGATTTTGACTTACAACTCCGGTCAACAGTCCACTGATCCCACAAAGGAGGAACAAAGAGTGAAGAGCAAATGCCATCTGTGCAATAATTGAAAAATAATTCATATTTCTGACAATAAATATTTGCATTTCATTTTCATCTGACCCTGCGAAACAAGAATGATGTAAACATTGAAAAAGTCACATCAAATAGAGTTTGAAAAGTAGTATATAAAGTCACCTTTGCAGTCGTGATGCTTGATGCCAAGGACAATGGCAATGATTCCTTTTATATTTTGGGTTGGCACCCTTGGAATGTTGAATGTGGTGAATTATGCCAATGTAACATGACACATCAGCCCAAAGTTGACAATTAGCATAGAAGGAAGTCATGTAATGCCAAAGAACCTTTGTTAAAACTGTTCTGTCTTTGCCAAAAATGTTTTGGACCGGAGTGATTAACTTGGAACCCAACTTAGGAACTAATAAGGGATATTTTCAATAACGTGTAACTACAGGTGCTTCATGTGATGGTTCCATTCGTACGCCGGTGGTGCAACCTGAATTTGTACGTAAGGGGGAGCCTATCACAGTCGTCAACCTACGCAAGCACAGATTTAAACACATAATTACAGTAAATATTGGTATGGAAAACACCTGTAGACCATTAATATATATATTTTGTAATGTAAGTAAGGTGGTAACTGAGCATGCATGTCTTTTTGTACCACTAGACAACATATTCTTACACTTCTGCTCCAACTAGTCGATTGCTCACCGTTTGTAAACTTGAAGCTGCATATGTCAGCACCATCGTAGAGTGAGGACCGCAGCACTTCAAATACCAGAAGAGTGTAGCGTATATGGGGGTTAAATAAAATGTAATTAAATTGGAAAACGATACGAAGGAAGGGAAACGCCTGCGTTCACTACCGGGTTAGTCCGATTTACGCTTTAATATAAAAACCAAACTAATTCGTCTCGTAAAGGGGAACCACGTCACTTTTTAGACGTACAAAACTTCCAGAGTTCTCAAAAATTATTGATACACAGATTTGACAAATTTATTCACAAACACGATCTTTTAGGTGAAAACCAATTTGGCTTCAGTGTCATGTGTGGGGAGTAGTTGGACCCAAAAGCAGGCAGATGTAAAATGATGAACAGTTTATTGAGAAAATGTTATGGAGGTGGTCCTGGATGTGTTGGCAGGCGGCGGGGTGGACAGGTGGCAGGCAGTGGACAGAACAGGCGGCTGGCTTGGTGGCAGGAATGACGTGGGTCAGGAACACAGGGGAGCACTGGGAACAAGGAGACACAAGAGTTAACATGGGAGGCGAGGAACAGTATAGCTTACTTGACATAAGGTGGGCTGTGGTACCGCTAGGAGAGGCTGCAATACTTAGGCGGGGATTTCCGGGAACAGGCAGGCTTATATACACCGGTGGTGATGAGGCTGATTGAAGGCAGGTGCTGAAAACCGAGAGGGGGTGGGAAGAGAGAGAACACAAAGCGCCCTCCCGGCTCCAATTTTGGAACTGTTGGGCAGTATATGACATTCAGAACAAAAAGGTCCACCTTGATGGCAGTCATGGAGCTGGTGGAGGATATCAACAAACATAGATAATAATAATTATTACATAATATCAATAAAGTACATCATATTTACATATTTATACTCAATGATATTTGCAATGTCTCCAAAGTCTTCCATCATCCATCCATCCAATCTCTGAACCACTTATCCTCACCAGGGTCGCGGGTGTGCTGGCGCCTATCCCAGCTGACTTTCGGGCGAAAGGCGGGGTACACCCTGAACTAGTTGCCAGCCAATCGCAGGGCACATAGAAACAAACAAACCATTCACCGCGCAGGCACGGGGAGAACATGCAAACTCCACACAGGGAGGCCGGATTTGAATCCGGGTCCTCAGAACTGGGAGGCAGATGTGCTAACCTGTCGTCCACCGTTCCGCAGGTAATGAACAAAATACACAATTTACTCTGCCACTCAGAAGCTGTCTGACACTGAGAGTTGTTATAATTTCAAGGGAACAGGTGTATTTAAAACAAAAATCAGTTTAAAACAAGAGTGATAAATAATTATACAAATCAGGTTTATGCAATTTTCTAACTTAGAGGTTTTCTGAAATTACCAACATTTGCTTCAACTCAAAAGTAATTTTTTGTAATTTAATGTATCTGGTGCAGCTACACTTGCCGACTGACAGGCAAACACACATAATATAATATAATTACAGCCCCAATTCCAATGAAGTTGGGACGTTGTGTTAAACATAAATAAAAACAGAAAACAATGATTTGCAAATCATGTTCAACCTATATTTAATTGAATACACTACAAAGACAAGATATTTAATGTTCAAACTGATAAACTTGATTGTTTTTAGCAAAGAATCATAAACTTAGAATTTTATGGCTGCAACACGTTCCAAAAAAGCTGGGACAGGCTCACGTTTACGTTCACCTTTTCTTTTAACAACATTCAATAAATGTTTGGGAACTGAGAACACCAATTGTTGAAGCTTTGTAGCTGGAATTATTTCCCATTCGTGCTTGATGTACAGCTTCAGCTGTTCTCCGTCGTCGTATTTTACGCTTCATAATGCGCCACACATTTTGAATGGCAGACAGGTCTGGACTGCAGGCAGGCCAGTCTAGTACCCACACTCTTTTACTACAAAGTCACGCTGATGTAACATGCAGAATGTGGATTGGCATTGTCTTTCTGAAATAAGCAGTGACGTCCATGAAAAAGACGTTGCTTGGATGGCAGCATCTGTATGTACCTTTCAGCATTCGTGGTGCCTTCACAGATGTGTAAGTTGCCCATCCCATTGGCACTAACATAGCCCCATATCATCAGAGATGCTGGCTTTTGAACTTTGCGTCCATAACAGTCCTGATGGTTCTTTTCCTCTTTGGCCCGGAGGACACGATTTCCACAATTTCCAAAAGTAATTTGAAATGTGGACTCGTCGGACCAGAGAACACTTTTCCACTTTGCATCAGTCCATCTTAGATGAGCTCGGGCCCAGAGAAGCCGGCGGCGTTTCTGGGTGTTGTTGATAAATGGCTTTTGCTCTGCATAATAGAGTTTCAAGTTGCACTTACGGATGTAGCGCCGAACTTACTGAGATTGGTTTTCTGAAGTGTTCCTGAGCCCTTGTGGTGATATCCTTTACACATTGATGTCGGTTTTTGATGCAGTTCCGCCTGAGGGATCGAAGGTCACGGGCATTCAATGTTGGTTTCCGGCCTTGCCGCTTACATGCAGTAATTTATCCAAATTTTCTGAACCTTTTGATGATATTATGGACCGTAGATGATCAAATCCCTAAATTCCTTGAAATTGTACGTTGAGGAACAGTGTCCTTAAACTGTTCGACTATTTTCCCACGCACTTGTTCACAAAGAGGTGAACCTCGCCCCATCTTTGCTTGTGAATGACTGAGCAATTCAGGGAAGCTCCTTTTATACCCAATCATGGCACCCACCTGTTCCTAATTAGCTTGTTCACCTGTGGGATGTTCCAAATAGGTGTTTGATGAGCATTTCTTTCTCAGTCTTTTTTGCCACCTGTCCCAGCTTTTTTGGAGCATGTTGCAGCCATAAAATTCTAATTTATGATTATTTGCTAAAAAGAATAAGGTTTATCAGTTTGAACGTTAAATATCTTGTCTCTGTAGTGTATTCAATTAAATATAGGTCGAACATGATTTGCAAATCATTGTATTCTGTTTTAGGCGGCACGGTGAACGACGTTAGAGGGTCTGCCTCACAGTTCTGAGGTCCGGGGTTCAAGCCCCGGCCCCGCCTGTGTGGAGTTTTCATTTTCTCCCCGTGCCTGCGTGGGTTTTCTCCGGGCACTCCGGTTTCCTCCCACATCCCAAAAACATGCATGGTAGGTTAATTGAAGTCTCTAAATTGCCCCTAGGTGTGAATGTGGGTGCGAATGGTTCTTTGTTTGTATGTCCCCTGCGATTGGCTGGCAACCAGTTCAGGGTCTACGGCGCCTTCTGCCCGATGATAGCTGGGATGGGCTCCAGCACGCCCACGACCCTAGTGAGGAGAAGCGCCTCAGAAAATGGATGGATGGATCGATGAGTGAGTTGCATACCAACCAGAGAAGCATTGTCGTCACTGTAACAGGTAGCATTCCATTCTTTTGTCTTCAACCAAATGTAATAATTGAGTAGATGTCATCAAGTATGTGGTAAAAGTCCCTTAGCGTCATCAATTAGTTGGTCTATTGTTCAGAATTCCATCCTGCGATGATTTATTTGGCCAAACCTTGAGGGTGGAGACACACAACAGCACATCCAAGCACAGCCCAAGTAATTTTCTTTCTTTCTTTCTTTCTTTTTTCCTTTCTTTTTCATTCTTTCTTTCTTTGTTTCTTTGTTTCATTCTTTGTTTCTACTTTATCAAAACAAAATACAGAATAATAAAACAATAACTATGATTTTGCACTTAGGCAACATTAGCTACTAGGTGTTGCTTTGTGTGTTTCCACCCACCCAGCAGACCGACAAATTTCTTTTTGTGTTGGCGCTCAGGATGCTGTTTCCTCGTAATTTCACCCAGAGATAAAAAGATTGACTCTCCCTAATGCAATGAAGACAGTGATGGTAGTTTGGTTAGTATGCAACTATTCCAGTTTAATTGTCAGTTTCACAGTAAGTGCTTGTCAGGTATGCTCTGTTCCCAACGTTCATTTTGAAAACACTTTTTAATTTTAAGTGTCTGTTGTAGTGCCTGCAATTCATTTAGTATACTAAAAATGTTTTAGTCATCTAAATTGACGTAATTTTAGTCAACTAAATTTCCCAACATTTAAGTCAACTACATCTACAGTAAATTTAGTCGACTAAAATAAAAATAAAAACTTCATTAGTTATGATTGAAGAATCGATTATTTATGTCGTAAGGCATGTAAAAATATTTCACCAAGGTTATAATTCTGTGTTGTAGCAGAAGTTTCAGTTGACAATGAAATGGAAAAATGATTTAAAATTAAACATTCCATTAAATCAAAATGTGTACACTTGTTTGCTTACCATATGTTCATGAATCTATGCCTGTCTTGCAATTTTGTGTTAATAAATTTATAATCAAGTGATTCATAAATATAGTCCCACCATGAGCATCAACTGTCAATATTTCACCTTTAAATTATTTGACCTCAAATCATAAAAAAAATAAAAATAAAAAATTCACATCACTCTTTGCAAATCACTGTATTCTGTTTTTATTTATGTTTAACACAACGTCCCAACTTCATTGGAATTGGGGTTGTAAAAAGTCCTGAAATTTACTAGAGATCAAGTCGGGGAATTTAGTGGACCAACACAAAAATTATTTAGATGACTAAAACTTTTCTTAAGATTTGAGTACAGTATACTAAATTTATTGTAGAAGACTACAACCTAAAGTAAATCAAAAAATCCTCTTGTTGGTTCATTGTCATTGTAGTATGTTATTGTCAGGTGTCATTGTCTCTGTCTGTGCCACGTCTTAGTTACCAGTCAGGTCTTGTTTCCAGTTTTAGGTTTGTTCAAGTGTTTCTTTGTGACTTTGATGATCAGTTTTGGGACTTAGTTTAGTTTGCTTTATCCATGTTCCTTTTTTTTGAAAATCAAATATAATTTTTTGAGACTCCTGCACTCCTGCCTCCCTCCGTCTTAGGGTGGGAGGACGGGTCCTGACTGTTGTTTGTGCCTATGCACCAAACAGCAGTTTAGAGTACCCACCTTTTTTGGAGTCCTTGGAGGGGGTGCTGGAGAGCGCTCCCGCTGGGGATGCCATCGTTCTGCTCGGGGACTTCAATGGTCACGTGGGCAATGACAGTGAGACCTGGAAGGGCGTGATTGGGTGGAACGGCCACCGCCGATCAGAACCAGCGTGGTGTTCTGTTATTGGACTTCTGTGCTCATCACGGATTGTCCATAACGAACACCATGTTCAAGCATAAGGGTGTCCACACGTGCACTAGAAAATGGATGTATGGATGGATGGATGTTTTGGTAACTTTTAGGAAGTATTGAGTTCAATAGGAGTTTGGACACTAGATAACATTTCAGTAGATTTAGTATTTATGTAGCTTACAAGTTTATCTTATTTGAAAAATGCTTCAAAAACATTTCACTTCCTTTCCATTTTGTGTGCAATTCGCTTGTTGGCAAGACAGAATTTTTGTGATCCGTGTTGCCATAGGACATTGAATTATCTTGCTATTTAAGCCTTACTATCATTATGTTTTACCTCAACCAGAGTATGGGGTGGGGGGGTCGGGGGGGGGGGGGGGGGGGGGGTGATACGCCCCCTGCTTACAGCACAGCAGGGATAATTTGCAGTAGGGTCGGCTTGCCAATTAGGCAATGTTGGCAAATGCTAGGGGGCGCCACAACATAACGGGGAAAAATTTTTCATTATAATTCCGTAAAAATGTGTTTGTAGTATTAACTATTATTAAGTATTAACATCAAGAGAAACTGTTTCTACTGTGAGGAAAGGTTAGAGAGGTGAATTAGGATGCGTGTTGCAACACGATCGTTTACGACCGGGTACAGAGGAGCGGGTTACACAAAGTGCTTCACATGAGTTGACTTTTAACCATGGAGGTTGCCTATTGTCGGTTGCAGTATATTTACAAATTTATGATGTTAGTTGCACTTTAAATGGTATGTCGTGCAGGGGTGTGCCAGAGACCTTTGGAGGCTCAGGTGCTCAAAGTCAAAAGGGGAACATTTTCTTTTTATTGTGGAAACAATATAAATATAATGTGTGCACAAAATGGTAATTCATGGCAACGCAATACAAATTTGTTGCTCCTTACTGGAGTGTTGGGTAAGCAAATCTAGAGCTCATTGTCTGGAAACGGTACAGGGCGAAAGACAATGGGACACTAGAAAAATTTTAATTTCTTTTAGGCTGGGAATAAGCTACAAAGACATTCTGAAAAACCTTGCACTGCAGGCTAGTGACAAGATCCGACAACTAAATGACACTCGCTTTTAAGGACACCGGGTCTTGAGGTTTCCAGCAAAGGTGCTTACCCAAATGTCAAAGTTGTTCATGAAAATTTAACCCACAAATTAGTATTTTGTGCACAAATTATACCTCTTTCATGGCCACAAATTAGTATTGAACCGATACGGGAACTGACAATAATGAGTAAGGAGGGGGGCATCAAAAAGGGCATTTGGTGGGCATCGATCGCCGTCCCTCCTCGATGATCAGTTTTCGTGAGTGCGATCAGCGATCAGCAAAATCTTAAAAGCTAATTCTCGATGCCCAACCCTGCAGTGTCAGGTTTCGCAAGCCTAAAGGGCCCTTTAGTGTGCGCATAGGGCGATGCATGGTTGAGAGTGAGAGAGAGAGAGGCAGTCTTAGGGACTTTCACCTCATAATTAATGACACACCCTTCATCATGAATCTCTCAGTGGGAAAACGTTTTGAGCGAAACGGAGAGAAGGAAGGAGAAAGACGAACAATACACTGACAGTAATCATCAAAGATAATTCAACTGGCTCAGCTGCATACATACCAAAGAAGCATAATTGTCTTCGCTGTAAGTGGATTAGTTATTAACCATTCCATCCTCATCTCTCTGACATAATGGAAGATTCATGAAGGGTGTGTCATTATGAGGTGAAAGTCCCTAAGGGTCATCAAATAACTGTAATTAGAGTTTGTTCGCGGCACGGATGGATGGATGGATAGTCAGTTTGTTGTTCAGGCTTTGCTTCCTGGTATGATTTTTTTGGGCCAAACCTTGATTATTTATTTTTTTATTTTTTTTCACCTGTCCTGATCAGCTGCATGCTCCTGCAGAATTGTGGATCTATATGTGTTTTATGCTGGAACAGTTATTTCTTTCTAGCTCTATTTTTGTGACTCGCTCAAATTTCGCGCCGTGCTTGGCGTAACTCTGGGAGAAGGGGATCTAGACCCGGTTTTGGTCATTTTCTTGGACCGGACTATCCCCAGCGTATTTAAAAGAGCGACGTCTGCGGTGGTCTGGGCGTCACCACAGCTGACTTCAATCCTGTCCAATCGAAGCAGGTTCGACGGTCTTGCTTGCAGACATCTCTAGATGTGGAAGGGGATGCAGCGATCTGTGCATGACTGGAGCATTGTGACTGCTTTTGGCCAATGTGGCAACAGGCAACGTGATTAAATACAGAATAAACTGGTGATAACCGCAGGTGACTTAAATACGTCCGCGGGCATTCCAGACCCATTGTTCATGTGCCCCTGCCCCATAACTGTGTGACAGCCAGTGGAATGATTTAGGGGGAAAAATCAAATAATAATGACGATAATAATAAAGGGATCAATGAATTGCTTTAAACAATGATTCAGAGGGTTCGGTGTCCGCTGTTGACATATTTATGAATGAAATACATCTGATCCACCACACGTCCGTGCCTGCACCTCGATCACATTTACCAAAATCAGATTAGACCAGCGGTCTACCTTGTGCCAAAGGTTATACATGGTCTCAGCAGGTGTAAGTTTTGACTAACTTTCAGTCACCAAATTGTCACACCACCAGGCATCACAAAGGGCACAACACTGTTGTGTCACTTTGGCGCCAAATTGGCAACTACACCAGCAAGTCTTACGCTTGCACGAAAATCAAGGTATGCCACTGTTTGTGCTCTGGCACACGTTGGGCAGTCTACGAAAATAGATGCCTAGTTGTTGCTTTGCGTGTCTTCACCCTCAAGATGAAACATAGCAACAACAACAGACACTCAGGAGGTTATTTTCTCATAATTGCACCCGCAGACAAAAGGATGGACGCTTCCTGATGCAATGAAGAATGATGTATGATTAGAATGCAACTAATCCACTTTAATTGGCCCTTTTACTGTAAGTCAGCTGTGCCCTGTTCCCAGTGTTAATTTCAACAGCATTACATTTATTTTGAGCCGTAGTCTTCTACATTATATTCTGTATTTATATATAAAATGTCGCCCGCGACCCTAGTGAGGAGAAGCGGCTCAGAAAATGGATGGATGGATGGATATAAAATGTCTTTAATTAATATTCTTTGTTTACACTCATGAAACAGCACAGTATGCTCATCATACAGAGTTTGCATGGATATTATTATCTGTTGTTTTACCAGGTTTCACAAAAATTTGAAAATTTCACTTTGAAAACATGGGGGCCCCATTTTGATTGGTCAAATGGAGTCAAATGTCACTAGTAGTTCTGTTGGATTGGTGAAACTGAGTCATGTGATAGCGCCCTAGGCGGACGTCTTTCTGACAAACAAAGTCATATAGATCTCGCGAACAATAATTGATTAATAAAAATAAAAGGGGCGAGCGGAATGTAGTGCAAGGTAAAAGCACTGTTTCTTCTTAACAAAAATACTCAAGTAAAAGTATTATGTATTAAGTATGTGTTTTTTTATTTTATTTAAAATTTACTTGGAAAAAGACATGATTGAATCAGAAGCGGTTTATTGCTATTGTCAGTGAAAGGTACATTCACAGCTCGGAATTTTTCTCGGTCCAATGGTGCAGCATGACACAGATGGGACTAGTAAAAATGATAGAATAAAAATGTAAATAGACGTAAACTAAGAAGAAGGAAAAGAAACAATGTGCAACAAGCAAAAACAGTGTGCAATCAGCATCAGATGTAGGTGTGACGTTTTAATGGGTGATGCCAGTTTATTTCGTGTTTATGAGTCTGATGGTCGAGGGGAAGAAGCTGTTCATGTGGCGAGAGGTTCTGGTCCGGATGGACTGTAGCCAGCGGGTCGAACAGGTTGTGTCCAGGTTGAGCCAATGATCGGCTCCCACTTGAGATCTTGCATGATGGTGGTGCCCAGGAAGCGGAAGAATTCCACGATGGAGATGGGGGAGTCTGTGAGGGAGAGGGCGTACCGTGCGGCTGTGACTTTCCTGAAGTCCACGATCAGCTCTTTTGTGTTCTGGAAGTTAAGCTCCAGGTTGTTGGGGTTGCGCCAGGACACCAGCCAGTCCACCTCCTGTAGGCAGACTCATCGTCGACCGAGATACAACACGTCTTCGTCCGAGATTGAATACATTGATATGAAGATTGAAATATAGTCCAAGGTGATCTCGTGGTTTCTGGAGATTTAACCCATCTGGTTGTGCTCTTTAATCACATTTTCCAGATGAGTTGTAAATTACACGTGTTCATCCATTGCTTTATGGCTACTAAACATTTGTGAAGGGGGTCTTAAAAGACATTTTTCAGCATAATTCAAAAAAATGTTTTGGGCAACTTGTAATAGCCGATTTTTATTATCGACAACTTTGGTCGACTGATATGCCCCAAGTTTTTTCAGGTCTTTTGGTGATAACTGGCCTTTGGGAAAGGGATTTGGTATTGTCTGATAGGTCAAGGCTGTTGTTAGTACAGTCAGTTTAACTTCCTGCTCCACTGATCTGAGTTCATGATACATAATTCATGTTACATTAGCTAAGTCATTACTTAGGTTATAATTTAATGTGATAAATGAATAAATAATTTGATGTCAATGTATGGCTTACAGTATGTGTAAGAATTTCAAGTGACAGGTAAAGAATATCGGAAGTTCATTATGGTTGGCGATATTGTATGTGTTTGATGTCCAGAACAAATATTCCCTTGTGTTGCTGCTACGGCAAAAGTTAGTTGGATGTCAACAACAGTTCATGTGTTTTGTGCATGTCTTGCTGTAAATGGTAATCCTATCTTTTGTGCACTGAAAGATACACTGATGTTTATAGCCAAAGGAACGATCCTGTAAAGGGACTTTAAAAGCACTTTCCAAGGATATTACCGGACTTTCAACCACTTTCCACACTAAGCAGCCAACAAGGTAAATGTACTGTATATTATTTTATATTGACGGTGTGCATCTCATTTGTACTGATTCTTACACTACCGACACATTCTTGCATTGTTAATTCATAAATGTAGTTCTCATGGCGTGAGCAAGACGTCCGAGGATGAAGATATTTCCAAGCAATAAACACCTGTCCCTTGTGAAGGGAGCGACACTCGGCTTGCAGTGGTCCCGACATAGAGTAGGTGGTTTCATATTAGAAACGCTTTGTTTTATATTACTGACCTTGCAGTGATTTCATACAAACATTTAATGTGACTTTCCTACTGCATCAATGTAGGAAAGACAAAGGCGCTGTCGCTGAGTTGATCTCCCAGTGACTCACTTTCTCCCAAAACCTGTTTAGCATCAATAGAACATCAGTAATCAAGGTTCTTTGTTTTTTGTTTTGTTTTTGTTTTTCAGCTTACACAACTTGTTTATGTGCCCATTGTGGGATGTGTCATTTGGCATTGACATGGCACATTCAGCATTCCAAGACTGCCAACCCAACATATAAAAAGAATTGTCCTGCTTGTCCTCAGCATCATACATCACCACTGCAAAGGTAACTTTACATCCTCATTTTCAAACTCAATTTCATGTGGCTTTTTCAGCATGTTTGTTTTATTTTTTTGCATGGTGAGACGTAAATGGTACACTGATATTTATTGTCATAAATAGTAAGTATTTTTCAATCATTGCACAGATGGCATTTGCTCTTCGCTTGTTGTTCCTCCTTTGTGGCATCAGTGGACTGTTGACCGGAGTTGTAAGTGAAAATCTCACCGCTACTTTAAATAAACATGTATGCATTTACTATGGTGTGCCTTCATTTGTGTCAATGTTCTGCAATCTAATTTTTACCAATGTGCTTTTCTTCTTCACAGTGGTCTAAATCTAAGTTGGTAGCGAAAGGTTGGTAGCTCAATACTTTTTTAATTGAAACATTTCTTAGCTTTGTCAGCATTGACACCACATCTTGTTTTCTTCTTAAAACAACAATTGCGTTGCAGACAATGGCTGTCCCAAAGGTTGGACTCGGTTGGACTGTCACTGTTACATCTTCCAAGATGAACAGAGGGCCTTTGCAGATGCAGAGGTATGGAAGACGATAGATTTGATGTAGTTCACAACCTGTTTACTGTTTGTGCAACCAGTGATGTATCTGTCTGTTCAATTGAACACTTTGGTCCAAATTTAAAATATCTTGCCAACTATCTGATAGAGCTGAAAAAGTGTAATCAACTTTTTACTCTTTTCTTCCATCAGTCTGTCTGCCAAATCATCCATGGGAATCTGGCCTCCATCCATAGTGACCTGGAAAATGCATTTCTTCTTGAACTTATTCGAGCGGGTGGTGAGGAAGGCCAATCCTGGATCGGACTCCATGATACAATTGCGGTGAAACATTGACATTGACCAGCACGTTCTGATTGAATCCTGTCACTTGAGTATTTTTGCCACAAAGAAAATGAATGTGTCCACCCGACTCAGTAGCACCACCTAGAGGTTAATATTTCGGTATCCACTTTGAGGACTTTAATTCAACTTTGTAAAACAATCCATTTTTCTTTCTGGTTAAATTGTAAATTTTTCAACAATCCAATCACTCGAACTTGCCATCTGCACTCCAATCTAAAAAATTAGTGTATTCATGAAATACGATCAGGATAAATGACAGTGTGACAAACAAACAGAAGATGCAAAATACAAGAAGTCGTTATCTTTACATGTAATGTGACTTAGTCAAATGTGACCGAGAGATTGACATTTGTCAAATATCCACTGGGAAGTCTTTAGTTTTTTGATTTTCTTTCATGATGAATTGTAAATTCTTTATAATTCCTATCACCCAACCTTAACCTCCATACGCAATACTCAAAATCTAGTGTGACAATGTTGGATGTGGAACCAATCGAACTGGATTACATTGTGACAAGCAAACAGCCGATGCAAATCCCAGCAGTCGTTGTCTTCACCTTTGACATATTCGAGTGTGTCTTTGTCTTCCAGGATGGTGACTACATATGGACTGATGGCTCTGATCAGGATTTCCTTAACTTTAATGTCAATGCTTCTCCTAACCCAGAGCCTAATAGCGCCAATGGTGACTGTGTCGAGATCGATGAGGATGGTAAGTAAAATCAATGATTTAAGTTTGCTAAGAATATAATTCTGTTATACTTCAAAATGTCTTTCTTACAGATGGACTTTGGCAAACTGCGGAGTGCATAGATACAAACATACGAACATATGTTTGCATCACTGATGTGCTCTTCCACTAATCGCTCCACTTATCATCCTGTCTTCAGTCACAATGGAGTTCCCTAATCATGACGACTCAGTGAAATTATTTCAGACTTTAGTGGTGTCTTTGTATTTCTGGGTTTAATTTCAACTTTTATTCTTCCACAAGTCTTAATTATTATTGTCGACAAAATTGTTAATGACAAAGAGCATCTCTCTGGCAAATGAAGGAATCTGCATCAAAATATGTTTTTGTGTCTTTTTTTATTAACTCAATTTTAAACCTGTTGAGTCTGTTGCTTATTAATTTAAAGACGTAAAATCAATAACGATGGCGATGACCACTGTGCAAACCACCATTAAAAGCCTTTCAACATCTATCCATCCATCCATCCATCCCTTTTCTTCACCGCTTCTCCTCACTAGGGTCACGGGCGTGCTGATGCCTATCCCAGCTATCTCCGGGCGAGAGGCAGGGTACACCCTGAACTGGTGGCCAGTCAATCGCAGGGCACATAGAAACAAACAACCATTCGCACTCACTTTCACACCTAGGGGCAACTTAGAGTCTTCAATTAACTTCGCATGCATGTTTTTGGGATGCTCTAACCAGTCGACCACCGTGCCGCCTCAATAAATCTATGTTGTTTGTAAACATGCTTTCTACACCTTTTTAAAATTGGAGCTGGGAGCTGTGTAAACACAGCTAACAATATTATTTTCTTTTTTCCCCATGAACATTTTTATCGTATTACATTCACATACTTCATCAATGGTAGTCGTCATAATATCAACAATCTTATACTTTATTCTTCTAGCTACATAAAGAACTGGCCCCACTCCCTTTTTGGGTTATAAAATTCAGGTTGTATCCCTACAACTCAAAGGCCAACCCTTTTTCCTGTTAGTAGGAATATTATCCAATTTCTAATGTTATAAATACAAAAATATGACAATAGATACTGTCAACTCTAAATGTGAATGTGAGTGCGAATGGTTGTTTGTTTCTATGTGCCCTCCGATTGGCTGGCAACCAGTTCAGGGTGTAACCGGATGATAGCTGGGATAGGCTCCAGCACGCCCGCAACCCTAGTGAGGAGAAGCGGTGAAGAAAATGGATGGATGGATAGATACTGTCAAATTAGTGAACAAACAGTTTGTTCTCAATGGACAGTTTTGTTATTGTGAGCACAGCAGCAACAACAGCGTTTTCAGTGGGGTTTTTTTTCATTGATGCATTTTTTTCCCCCATAAATTCAGTTGAGATCAGGAGTGTTATGAATGTAATGTTGGGATATTTTATCTTTATTTTCGTGCTCCCGAATGGGCCTAGTTGTTTATTGTCTCACATTACACAGTAAGAACAAAACCTACATGATCAGAAAGCAACTGAGGGCAGAGAAGCAATGAATGCTTTGTCGTGGAAGTACAAAGTGAGGTAGACCGTCTTCTAACATCAAGATTTTTTCAAATGTTTGTTTTATAGGAAAAAAAGAAAGAAAGAGGGGAAAAAAGGCTCCAGAGATCCACCATCATCTACGGAACTTTTGTTTTCCTTACCCAAATTCCGTTCACAATATAGTGGGTATGCAAAGTATTCAGACCCCCTTAAATTTTTGTGATACTGTGATATTTCAGTTGTTCTTTTTTCTGCAAAAATTTCAACAATTACATTTTTTTCTGCCAATATGGTGTTCTGTGTGTACATTAATGAGGAAAAAAATGAACTTAAATGGTTTTAGCAAATGGCTGCAATATAACAATGAGTGAAAAATTTAAAGGGGTCTGAATACTTTCTGTACCCACCGTAGATGCACACAATCAAAATACTCACTTGTGGCCACAAAATAGCTATAACACGTGCACAAAAAAACACATTTGTAGGTTTAATATACAAACCCAATTCCAATGAAGTTGGGGCATTGTGTTAAACATAAATAAAAACTGCGGCACGGTGGCCGACTGGTTAGAGCGTCAGCCTCACAGTTCTGAGGACCCGGGTTCAATCCCCGGCCCCGCCTGTGTGGAGTTTGCATGTTCTCCCCGTGCCTGCGTGGGTTTTCTCCGGGCACTCCGGTTTCCTCCCACATCCCAAAAACATGCATTAATTGGAGACTCTAAATTGCCCGTAGGCATGACTGTGAGCGCGAATGGTTGTTTGTTTCTGTGTGCCCTGTGATTGGCTGGCAACCAGTTCAGGGTGTACCCCGCCTCCTGCCCGATGACAGCTGGGATAGGCTCCAGCACCCCCGCGACCCTAGTGAGGAGAAGCGGCTCAGAAAATGGATGGATGGATAAATAAAAACTTACGCTGGTCAGTGAAGAAAAAACACACCAACCCTTTTAGTGAGAACTCAGCAGAAAGGCACACCCACGTTGGTTATGAGATTCGATAGGTTGTTACGTAGCAACTTTGGCTACTATGGTGTTGGTTTTGTTTATGTGATATATGGGACGTCCCACCCTAAATGATACAACTATTTTTTTAAGATAGAAAATCACCTACCAACTGGACCAATATGACGAACCCAATAATAAAAAAATTTGAATCATTAACTCGTATCAAAAGGAGTACAGCTGATGATCAGAACTGTGGGCATGGCCTCCAAACGCGGCAAACCGGTTTAATATTTTATGCCCCCCAAAATCAAACTGCTTTAATCATAATTCCATATGCGGCTCTCACCAATGATGCTCAAGAGAATGGGCAGAATTGGGGATTTGGATATGACTAGTATGCAACTATAGGCTTTGGATGGGAACACCTCATTGGTGAAACAGGTTATGATTGGTCCAGTTGGTCAAAAAAAAAGCAGCAAATGTAACGAGAAAAGATTGTGTGGTTTGCATGGGTCCCAGGCCTTTGTTGCGCACAGTTCCGGCACAATTATCACAAGATTGTATTATGCCATTAATGAACGCTACTGTACCAGCTGAGGGGTGTAAATCATGGGATCCTATATATCCCGTAACAGAAGCAGATAAACACAAACCGATGTTTTCTACTTTCGTAGCACCAAATAATTTCACTTGTATAAACATGATTAGTAAAGGAAAAAAATTAGGACCACTGAACGACACACAGTGTAAAGTAACCTTAAAGGTCGAACCAAATTTTGTGCCAGTATCACGGAGCGACATCTGGTGGTGGTGCGGAGATGATAGACTGTTTGATAGATTTCCTAAAGATATAGCTGGATTGTGCGCTATTATCACTTTGATATTGCATGTGTCAGTATACCCTATGCCTGTTCAAGATTTAATGGAAAGGGCACCAATGTTTTGTCCAATCTAGAACATAGACAAAAAAGAGATTTATCCTGGCAGAGGCAAAATTATCCAACATAAAACATACATCGACGCCATAGATGTTCCTCGTGGGGTTCCTAATGAATACAAATTAGCTGACCAAGTTGCAGGAGGATTTGAATACTTCATATGCTGTTGGTGTACGATTAATAAAAATGTTGATGGGATAAACTATATCCACTTCAATGTACAGAGATTAGGAAATTGGGTTGGAAGCTGTGCACGAGCAGCTCAAGGACGTTCCAAAACCGCATAGCTGTCGACATGCTCCTCACAAGAGAGAGAGGTGTTTGCGGTATGTTTGGAGAACAAACAATACTGCTTCAGATGGCAGCTTGACCAGAGCCATCGATGGTCTACGGACCCTCAATCAACACTCCTTGTGGGACAGCTGATTGGACGTTTTTGGTAAATACAAAACCCTAATTTCACCAATATTGATATCAATTGCTGTTTTTGCAGCCATTCTGACATTGTGTGGATGTTGTTGTACCCCATGCATTCGGGCTTTAATCAGTAGATTAATTACCACAGCAATTACCCCCACATGGAGCAGATTTATCCTTTATTGGAGGTTGATAATGATGACGATGATGATGATGGTGATGTTGTTTTACCTGATTTGTTTCCTGATCCAGGTGATTACGATTCATTCATTCATTCATGTATGACAAGTTTACTCTGAGTGTAAATGTATTTGGTTCATAAAAATGATTCTACAGTTAAAAAAAAAATCGAAATGAAGTGACTGTAAAATGATATGAGAATTGTGCAAATACATGATAAACAGGAGGGAAATGTGAAATATATTGTAGAAGTTATCATTTATTTGCTTAGCTTGCCTTAGTATTATGGACCATTTTGAGAAAGGAACATGTCTCGCCTTCAAGAAGATGACTCAGCAGGAATCATCAGACAGAAGGACGTGGCCGGGACGTGGCAGGTGTTGATCCCATGTTTTCACCTTGAAACCCTACCCTTAGTGTGTTGTGTCTTGTAGCTTAGTACGTTATGTCTTGTAAACTTAGAAACCTCCCTATTTCAAATAAATACAGGAGCGACGGGAGAGATTGTTGAGGGCGTATTGAGAGGCTGTAATCTGAACAAGCTCCCATACGCCCTCCTCATGAGCGTCTTCATTCCTTTTGTGTCTATTTTTTATAATGTTGGGTAAGATAAATTCAACAATATACAAACCCAATTCCAATGAAGTTGGGACATTGTGTTAAACATAAATAAAAACGTACGCTTACATGCAGTGATTTCTCCACATTCGCTGAACCTTTTGATGATATTATGGACCGTAGATGATGAAATGCCTAAATTCCTTGCAATTGTACGTTGAGGAACATTGTCCTTAAACTGTTCGACTATTTTCTCACGCGCTTGTTCATACAGAGGTGAACCTCGCCCCATCTTTGCTTGTGAATGACTGAGCAAATTAGGGAAGATCCTTTTCTACCCAATCATGGCACCCACCTGTTCCCAATTAGCCTGTTCACCTGTGGGATGTTGCAAACAGGTGTTTGATGAACGTTCCTCCACTTTCTCAGTCTTTTTTGCCACCTGTCCCGGCTTTTTTGGAATGTGTTGCAGCCATAAAATTCTAAGTTAATGATTATTTGCTAAAAAGAATAAAGTTTATCAGTTTGAACATTAAATATCTTGTCTCTGTAGTGTATTCAATTAAATATAGGTCGAACATGATTTGCAAATCATTGTATTCTGTTTTAGGCGGCACGGTTAACGACGTTCAATCCCCGTCCCCGCCTGTGTGGAGTTTGCATGTTCTCCCCGTGCCTGCGTGGGGTTTCTCCGGGCACTCCGGTTTCCTCCCACATCGCAAAAACATGCATGGTAGGTTAATTGAAGTCTCTAAATTGCCCCTAGGTGTGAATGTGGGTGCGAATGGTTGTTTGTTTCTATGTGCCCTGCCCTGGATGAGTTGCATACCAACCAAACAAGCATAATTGTCTTTACTGTGACAAGAAGCGTTCCATCCTTTTATCTCTGCCTATGGAGGATTTGTGATGATGGGTGCGTCAACAATTATGATGTGAAAGTTCCTGAGTGTCATCAAATCACTGTAATTAGTTGGTCTGTTGTTCAGAATTTCCTTCCTGGTATGACGTATTGGGCCAAATCTTCAAGGTTGAGGACAAACAACAGCAACTGCAAATTCAAGTAACTTCTTTCTCTCTTTCTTCATTAATAAAAATAAAATAACTGATCTGGACTAATCAAATGACTTTTCACGCACGATATTGTATTTGCATTGAGCACGTGACGCCTGGCAGACTTTGCCTGTGTCTTTTATGCCACGGGCTTTGGAGCCTTTGTGTGTGTGTGTGTGTGTGTGTGTGTGTGTGTGTGTGTGTGTGTGTCTAGTCATCAGGCATGCCCACCAAATTTCATGTTGCTAGGTGAAACATTTAGTCACTTTCTGACCTTACGGAGTTGAGTTTTGTCTTTTATGACGAGTTGTCAAACTTCGCTGCTCGTGTATCTGAACTACAAAATGGCGCCGCTTCCAGTATTTAAATGTTATCATGCAAACAAGTGTTTGAAAGCCAAGGCAATGCAAGTTTATTTTGTATAGCACATCACAACAACAAGCAATTCAAAGTGCCTCACACTGGACAAAACACAATGACAAAGGGAAAAAGAAAATAATAAAACCCGCAGGAGAAGGTAAAGTGAAGGTTACAGTGCAGACTTGCAGTAAGTGAAAATAGAAAGATTTAAAAGTGATAGCGTTTTAGCCAAAGACAGTAGTAAACAAGCATGTATTTAACCATGTTATAAAAGAGCTCAGACTTTCAGCAGACCCGATTTTATTTCCTGGGCGCCTTTCCCAGATATATGGAGCATAGAATGCTTCTCCCTGATTGGTTCTGACTCAGACCTGCACCAGATAAAGTGAGCAGTCTGGATTGTTCATAGTGGCCTAGAAGGTCTCCAGTGTATTTTGGGCTGAAACCATTCAGAGCTTTAGAAGCTAACATAATATCTCAAAGTCTGTTCTCAAAGAGACAGCCAGCCAGTGCGAAGACCTCTGAGCAGGTTTGATGTAATTCACTCTCTTGGTCTTCATGAGTTTTGAATCAGTTGCAGTTGTCTGACAGACTTTTTAGGCAGACCGGTAAAGGTACCACTACAGTAGTCCACTCAACTAAACATTAATGAATGGACAAGTTTTACAAGGTCCTACAGGGACATTAGTCCTTTAAACTAGAAACTGACTTTGAATACACATCCACTCGCTAGTTTGGTTCATGCATTTAACCAGTGCTTGTAAGGGGCCTAAAAGAAAATTCTGCTCTTGATTTGCTTACCCAACTGTACAGTACAGAGTCACAGCTACCTTGTGGCCACAAAATAGTATTGTGTTGCCCAAATGAGTATTTTGTGTGCAAGATTTATCTATGCTGTGGCCACAATTGAAGTTTTTTTTTCTCCCTATGTCATGTCTGAGGCCCCATTAACATCACCCCCTGTGCCGTTTAGCAGGCACACGAGTCACATGACGTCATTTTAGCAATATAAAAAGTACATAGTGCAATGAGTAATATGGTTAAGTATTTTTCTGTAAGATGTTTCAAACTCTTGTTCCATGTGCCTCATTTTAACTTTGAACAGCTGCCGCTCCAAAGGTCACTGCCATGCTTGCAACATGCAAGTAAATTATTGAATACGACACCTCAGGGCCAAACAGGTCAAACCACTTTTAATCACAAGGGGTATGCGGGGCCGTTTCAACTCCCACATCACCCCAGAGGAAACCTGCGGCAGCAGGGTGTCTGCTTGTAGATTGTATTGGGTTAAATATTCCAAACGCAAATAAATCACAAATGAGTGCCCGGAGTGACAAGCATCGATGGTGTAGAGGCGCAATGCAGACTCAAAACAGACAAGGGTCTTTGTGGGCCCAAACAAGGGCCGAGACAAATTTGTTCTCAATAATAACTGATCATTGTGGAAAAAGAAGAAAACAAGAGATAATAATAAACCCTAAAATGCAAACAGACCACCAAAGTTTGACAATGTCTCACTAGGGCCGCGGACAGGGGTCTGGAGAGTTAGGATCTCCGCCATTGCACACATCGATGATGCAAACATATGTATTACTGGCTGTGCAGGACGCAGTTTGCCAAAGTCCATCTGTAAGAAATAAATATTGATGTATAACAGCATTATATTCGGAGCAACCTTTACTCACTGATTTTACTTACCACTCTCATCAAGCGCTACACAGTTACCATTAAGGCTATTAGGCTCTGGGACAGGCGTAGCATTGACATCAAAGTTAAGGAAATTCTGAAGTGAGCCATCAGTCCATATGTAGTCACCTTCCTGAAAGACAAAGACACACACATAAAGATTCCTTGATCCATTCCTTGGATTTGGATGTGGTGTCTGTTTGTCCCAACATAATTCCTCTTGATTGTTTTTCATTATGATTAGAATCATACAGTATCATCACGAGACTCATGTTTGATGTCAACATTTCCAGGTAGGGTTGCGGAAGACAAGATCAGGTAATTGGAGTGTTCAAGAATATACAATTAATCTTGAAAGAATAGTTGAACTTAAGTCCTCCCAGTGGATATTTAACAAATGTCAACCTCTAGGTGGCGCTAGTTATGGTTCAGTGTTTTGTCCTCTCTTGACTTGACATATTCCTTTAAGCTGGTGACAAAATTGCGTCTGGAGGACACATTCATTTTGTTTGTGGCAAAAATACTTTTACTGAACTCAAGTGACAGGATTCAATCAACGTTTGTACTGGTCAAAGTATTACCAAAATTGCATCATGGAGTCCAATCCAGAATGGGGTAGTAGTAGTTTCACTCGCTCGACCCACTTCTAGAACGAGTCTATTTTCCAAGTCACTGTGGATGGAGGCAAGATTTCCACCTCGATCGATGCAGTTTTTCTGATGGGAAAAAAAGAGGAAAAAGTTGTTTTCGCTCATTTATATCCGTCAGACAAATGGATGACTGATTGGAATAGAAAAACATCACAATTATTGTGGAAAAGTCTACCATACCTCTGCTGCGACAAAGCTCGCAGCTGTAGTTTCGTAGATGTAACAGTGACAGTCCAACTGAGTCCAGCCTACAGGACATTTAATGTCTGCAACACAATTGTTGTTTTAGGAAGAAAATGAGACATTCGTCAGTAAAATCTGGTGACAACCCCGACAAAACTAAGATATTGTTCATTTGAAAAAGTATCCAGTCACAGCTACCAACTTTTCCAATGACTCAAGGGGAAAGACCACTGCGAAGAAAAAAAGCACATTGGTAAACTCAGACTACAGATCACTGACACGTATGTATACACAATCGTAAATATATGTTTATTTAAGTCAGCAGGTGAGATTTTGACTTACGACTCCAGTCAACAGTCCGCTGATCCCGTAAAGGAGAACCAACGAGCCAATAGCAAAGCCCATCTGTGCCACCAATGACAGAAAAATATTGACTCTATTTAACAATAAATATCAGTGTTACATTTTCATCTCACCGTGTGAAACAAAAAAGTAGTTAAATGTTGAAAAAGTCACATGACATTGATTTTGAAAAGTAGGATATAAGGCCGTGTTCAGTTACCTTTGCAGTCGCGTTGCTTAATGCTGAGAAAAACGACGACGATTCTTTTTGTATGTCGGGCTGGTAATCTTGGAATGTTGGACGTGTCAGCTCATGTCAAAATCACATGACACATGAGACCAGATTCGCACAACAAGGAAATAACTTGAAGTCATGTTTGTACCCAGACAAAAAACAAAACAAAGAATCTTGATTCCTGATGTTCTCTCTTTGCCAAACAGGTTTTGTACCTAAGTGACTCGCTGGAAACCCAACTCGAAGGAATATTTTAGTACAATGGAGCTTTCACAAACTTAATTCGTTCCGAGAGTTGTGTCGCAAACCCAAATGTTTGCCAAATGAAGCAATATTTGGAAAAAGTACAAATATCGTTTTTGGGGTTTTTTTGGTCCTGTTTGGCTGTTAGGTCAAGCAGAATGGAAAATCTGCATCCCTTTTACAGTTTTACTGTGTCACAGTGGAGTTTTTAAGCTTCCGCTACGGTTTCTTAGTATTATAATTGAGGTTTATTGAGAATCAGACTTGATAAATCAAACAGAATAAAGTTTCTAGAAGGGAGAGAGAAAAAAAGACAAAAGACAAAGCACTAATTGTAAACAGGATGAGAGAAAATCATTACATTATCTACAACAATGAAACATTAAATATGAGTGTTGCATGGGGCTGTAGTGCTACACCCTGTGAGGGAAGGACAGAACAAGATAGAACAGGACAAGGACAGGAAAGAAGCATGCAGGACCAGGGTCGTGAACCCGGCTGTACAACTGAAGTGTGGTGGGATTAATTATGTAAATTATAAAAGTCTACAGAACGAGAGTATAAGTGAGGGGATACACAATCGATTTGCATATTCATGAGTTATTTGTTGCAGTAAGTGCGTGACCCCACACCCAGTGAAGGAGTGCCAGGGGTGTGTCTGCGGATACATGGCAAGTGAATTGACACCGTTTTACATGCACAAATACTGACAGAAGTGGCCTGTAATTGCTGTGGCCGCACACTCAATCGAGCGAAAGTACAAATATCCATCCATCTATCCATTTTCTGAGCCGCTTCTCCTCACTAGGGTCGCGGGCGTGCTGGAGCCTATCCCAGCTGTCATCGGGCAGGAGGCGGGGTACACCCTGAACTGGTTGCCAGCCAATCGCAGGGCACATCGAAACAAACAACCATTCGCACTCAGTCATGCCTACGGGCAATTTAGAGTCTCCAATTAATGCATGTTTTTGGGATGTGGGAGGAAACCGGAGTGCCCGGAGAAAACCCACGCAGGCACGGGGAGAACATGCAAACTCCACACAGGGGGGGCCGGGGATTGAACCCGGGTCCTCAGAACTGTGAGGCTGACGCTCTAACCAGTCGGTCACCGTGCCGCCAAGTACAAATATCTTAACAGAAAATAACTTTTGTTGAAGTAAAAGTCACCTTGTACAATATTAATTGTGTAAAAGTCTTAAAATATCAGGCATTTTTTGAACTTGTGTCAAAAGTACATTTCTGATATTAAATGTACTTAATTATTGGAAGTACAAGCGTTATTTTTTTTTAAAGTGAGTGTTTTGGGATTTTTACCATTTTTACTTATTAAAATAATATTTGTTTAAAATGGTAAATAAGCTTTCACTTATAGAGCTTTTTCTACTTTCAAGGTACTCAGAGCACTTTAACACCTCATTCACCAACTGATGACGTGGCATCACCGACAGACAAATGGATGCATCAGGAGCAACTGGGGATTCAGTATCTTGCTCAAGGACATTTTGACCTGGTCACGGACTGTTTATTTATTTTTATTTTTTTCCAATATGAGTGTCAAATACAGACAGAAAAACATGTGAAGTGACTGCACAGGGTTTCTGCTTCAGATCCATAGAATAGCATGAAAAAAGCTCAGTGTAAATGTCGGGCTCCTTAACATTATGGGTGGATTTTCCGCATTTTACATTGTAGTATAGAAATAAATGTCAACGGAGCCAGGCAAATCTTTGCACTGTAATTCAAAGGCAGAGTTAAAGGTGGCACTGGGTCTCCTAGACTTTCCACCGATCTGATTGGCTAGATTGGATCAGCCCATATTTTGCATTTTATGCAAATTTTCGTAATTCGCCGATCCAATCAATGTCGTCATTGATCGGATCCACGAATTAATACATTACAGACGATAAAATCTTGTTTACTCTGGGGATGTTTAGCACTGCCATTGTGTATGTTTGAGTTCAAAAGCCAGTGATATGTTTTCAGAACTGTTGCGTGTCTTTTTGAGCGGAAACTGTTGCGCAAGTCGGCGGAAGTTCTGCCTCCGTATCCTTGACCATCCAATCACAAATCTAACAGCGTATGCGTTAGAGTTATGATTGACGCAGTAAAAAAAGGCTGAAAATCATTTTATTTTCGTGAAAGGATGCTATCTGCAGTGTGTATGTTATTTATTGAATTGTAGCATCTCTTTAATTAAGGCAAAGAACGGTTAATCTCGCCGTAATCCCTTCAAAATAGGTGTCCTCGCTCCTACGCACATTCAGTTATTCTATGAACAATTATACAACATACTATGACTGCTTACTTTTTCTCACTTTATTTGGGAGTGACATTAAAGAGGCCTGTCACAAATGAGAAATGCATCCATGCTTCATTTAGTAATAGAGTATCCCCTGGGAATTCTATCCACTAATCAAGTATTCGGATAAAATATATTTTTGCTTGGCTAAAGAGCAATTATGAATACACAAGAGAAAATTTCACTTAATAATGCTCTACCAGCTGGTTTCCTTTTTTAGATACGTGACAGTATTTTTCTTAATTCACATTGCGCATATACAACCCCAATTCCAATGAAGTTGGGACGTTGTTTTAAACATAAATATAAACAGAACAGTGATTTTCAAATCATGTTCAACCTATATTTAATTGAATACACTACAAAGGCAAGATATTTAATTAACACACTGATAAACTTGATTGCTTTTAGCAAATAATCATTAACTTAGAATGTTATGGCTGCAACACATTCTCAAAAAAGCTGGGACAGGTGGCAAAAAAGACTGAGAACGTTGAGGAATGCTCATCAAACACCTGTTTGGAACATGGCACAGGTGAACAGGCTAATTGGGAACAGGTTGGTGCCATGATTGGGTAGAAAAGGAGCTTCCCTGAATTGCTCAGTCATTCACAAGCAAAGATGGGGCAAGGTTCACCTCTTCGTGAACAAGTGCGTGAGAAAATTGTTAAACAGTTTAAGGACAATGTTCCTCAACGTACAATTCCAAGGAATTTAGGGATTTCATCATCTACGGTCCATAATATCATCAAAAGGTTCAGAGAATCGTGAGAAATCACTGCATGTAAGCGTCAAGGCCAAAAACCAACATTGAATACCGGTGGCCTTCGATCCCTCAGGCGGCACTGCATCAAAAACCGACATCAATGTGTAAACGATATCACCATATGGGCTCAGGAACACTTCAGAAAACCAATGTCAGTAAATACAGTTCGGCGCTGCAGTGATGCAGACCTTGTAAAGATGTGGTAAAGAAGGAGCTAAGCCGGAAGGCGAAGCTCTCAATTTACCGGCCGATCTACGTTCCTACCCTCACCTATGGTCACGAGCTTTGGGTCGTGACCAAAAGAACAAGATCCCGGATACAAGCGGCCGAAATGAGTTTCCTCCGCAGGCTGTCCGGGCTCTCCCTTAGAGATAGGGTGAGAAGCTCGGTCATCCGGCAGGATCTCATAGTAGAGCCGCTGCTCCTCCACATCGAGAGGAGCCAGATGAGGTGGCTGGGGCATCTGAATCAGATGCCTCCCGGACGCCTCCCTGGTGAGGTGTTCCGGGCACGTCCCACCGGGAGGAGACCCCAGTGACGACCCAGGACACGCTGGAGAGACTACATCCTTCGGCTGGCCTGGGAACGCCTCGGGATCCCCCCGGAAGAGCTGGATGAAGTGGCTGGGGAGAGGGAAGTCTGGGCGTCCCTGCTAAAGCTACTGCCCCCGCGACCCGACCTCGGATAAACGGTAGAAAATGGATGGATAGATGGATATAATGATTTTTATATTTCAAGAACTATCCATCCATCCATCCATTTTCTGAGCCGCTTCTCCTCACTAGGGTCGCGGGCGTGCTGGAGCCTATCCCAGCTGTCATCGGGCAGGAGGCGGGGTACACCCTGAACTGGTTGCCAGCCAATCGCAGGGCACATAGAAACAAACACCCATTCGCACTCACAGTCATGCCTACGGGCAATTTAGAGTCTCCAATTAATGCATGTTTTTGGGATGTGGGAGGAAAACGGAGAGCCCGGAGAAAACCCACGCAGGCACGGGGAGAACATGCAAACTCCACACAGGCGGGGACGGGGATTGAACCTCAGAACTGTGAGGCTGACGCTCTAACCAGTCGTCCACCGTGCCGCCTAGTTCAAGAAATAGACTAAGCAAATTCAAAATTGCCAGAGTAGGAAAAAGGACACAAACACATATTGATTCAAAAGGATTCTTTCATTTAACAGAGAGTTGCTCTTTTACAAATTTGTTGTCAATGAAAATTTAGCATTATCGAAAAACAAGAAAAGCATACTTGATAGTAAACCCATAAATACAAAGACAACAAGAGTTTGATATTGTGTCATTGAGGCATCATGACCTCAATTGTGACAGAGCACAGGATAGTACGAGGAGTGATTAATGTTTGTAATGGAGCACATCTCTGATGCAAACAAATGTTTTCTCGTCTGTGCAGGACTCATCCACCCAAAGACCATCTGTAAGAAAAACAAATAATTATATACTGTATAAGAGCATTATATTCTTAGCAAACTTTATAGATTTTACTGACCTCCCGCACCCATTGCAACACAATTACCACTGTTATTAGGCTCTAAAAGGGAAAAATCAAAGTTAAAGAACGTCGCTCCGGAGTTGTCAGTCCACACAAATGTCGTATCCTGGAAGACAGTCACATTTAAATGAGTCACACTTAAATACTTAGGGTTAGGCACTCATTGTACACATTCTTCCTTTCAGCTGTTGACAACAGTGAGTCTGCAGGACACATTCGTGTGGCAAAATTTGTACACAAGTGAAAGGATTCAATCAGAAGTTTGCACTGTTAAATATTTTACCGTAGCTGTATTACTGAATCCAGTCCAGACTAGACCCACACCGCCACCTGCTTGAATGAGTTCAAGAACAAATCCATTTTCCAGGGCACTTTGGATGGAGACCAGATTCCCGCTGAGGATTTGGCAGACATTCTGATGTAAAAAGAGTAAAAAGTTAATTTCACTCATTTTGGATCTTATTTGAATCACAACTATTGTCTTCCTTACCTCTGCATCTGTAAATGTCCTTTCTTCATCTACGTACATGTAACAATGACAGTCCAGCTGAGTCCAGCCTGTAGGACAGTTATTGATTGCTACACAATTGTTGTAAAGGGTGGTAAGGGGGCGTGGCGGGGTGGGGGTGGGTGGGTGGGGGACAAGACAGGTGGATTAAATCTGGTGTCAATGTTGACAAAACCCGGAAAGTGTTCATTTAAAAAAGGGAGTCATAGCTACCAACTTTTCCAATGACTGAAAGCGATCGACCGCTGCAACGAATTAAAGCACATCAGTATAATCGGAGTGACATAAATGAAGACACAAATACAGCAAACACCATAGCAAATATGTTTTTATTTAAGTTAGCGTGTGAGATTTTGACTTACAACTCCAGTCAGCAGTCCACTGATTCCACAAAGGAGGACCAACGAGCGAAGAACAAATGCCATCTGTGCAATGATAGAAAAATACTTAATATTTCTAACAATACATATTAGCGTTACATTTACATCTCACCATGAAAAACAAATAATCAATAAATGTTTAGTAAGTCATATGATACTGAGTTTGAAAAGTAGGATGTTAAGTTGTATGACGTTACCTTTGCAGTCGTGTTGCTTGATGCTGAGGACGACAACAACAATTCCTTTTATACGTCTGGTTGGCAGTCTTGGAATGTTGAATCTGTCAAAGCATGTCAAAGTCACATAACACATCAGACCAGCTTAACAAGGAAATAACTTCAAGTCAAGTAGTATGCAACCAGACAACAAAAAACACAACGAACAACCTCTATCACTGATGTTCTGTCTTTACTGAACAGGTTTTGGACTGAAAAAAAGTCATTGGGAACCCAACTTGGGGGACTAATGGAGGACATTTGTGGTAATTTGGAATTTGGAAGTGGGAACACCTCAACACCTCATATGTCAGGATCATCATACACTGAAGACCCACTGTGCTTGTAAAAACACCAGCCTTGACATATCAGACAATTCCAGATCCCTCGTTTACCTCCAAAAGACCTGTCAAAACCTGACAGCTCAATCCAACAAAGTTGTTGATATTTAGAAAAAAATTTGGGGGATAAGTTCCCATCTAGCTTTTGTGTGGCTGTGTGTCAATATGTTCAAATCTTACCTTACACTTCAGATTTGAGTCAACTATGACAAAAATCAAAACTAAATCATTCACTGCCAGCCTTCCCAATTAACATGGATATTTGACTTCTAAAGCACCCAATGGCAGTGAATGTTTAACACAATACTGCCAACCCAAATGAGCACTAAAAAAAGGGCACAGCTGACAAGCAATTAAAAGACAAAGAGAGATCACATCAATTGTTAAACTGGTTTAAATGTTCCTGGGTGTCATTAATTATCAGCCTGTTGTTGAGAATTACCTTCTTGGTAATGGGGCAAAACTTGATAGAGATGACACACACCAAGTATAATTACTCAGCAATAAGGAACAATGTATCGCCCAACAAAGCAATGAATTAAAAAGTCAACCACAACCAACACCGCAAGCAAAGTCAATGGTTTCAACGTACAATATAGTTTTTCCTTCAACCTTTTTGCCAGGAATACCAACTGGGGTACAGTAAACAAGCTCACACTGAACACCACAAAAACAAAAGGGATCATTCTGACTTCAGGAAAGGTGGCACTGAGCCAGCCCCGTGCCACATAAACGGGAATGCGCCGGAAAGTGTTGGCACTCAGATTCCTGAGGGGTGTCCATCTCCGACAACCACACTTATCAATGTTGTGTACACACAAAATGGGGCCTGAAAGAACGTCCCGCACAAAGTATGCGACCTATCAAAATAAACTTGATGTGAACTCTGACACATGCGTACGTACATTTAGGAGGCAGGGGAATTAAGCAACGCAGTTAGTGAGGCGGTGAAATAAAGCCGGATTGTATGAGCATTTAGTTTCACCCAATACAAGTTTTAAATATAGATTGTACACAGAATTTGCACTTTGTTTACAATTTTATGTTGTTGATGTTTTGTCTGTCCTCTTCTTCATTAAGATTTTGCAACTGATGCCTTTTAAATTGCTCCCCAGGGATAAATAAAAGGTTTTGATTGGATGACTGCGATGGATCTGATTGATGTGATCATCGTGCCAAGATGTGAAGCAATCAGCCTAATTGCCACAACCCTTAAGTGTGTCCATGATGTCACCTTCAATTACCCTGCCCACCACTTGGAACTCCCTCCTTCTCCTTGCTGCTTGTCGCTGTCTCCGAGGGCAACGGGCTCTTCGCACATAGCGCCGTGACTTCATATACGTTGCGGATAATACGGTTTGCCCTCTTCCGGTTTGGCGAACTGTGACAGACTTGTATTCATAATCTCAACTCAAGTAAACGGCCAAGTATGAGCCTGAAGAAAGATGTTTTTTTTCCATTCCAAAAGCAACATAAACAATACCGTGTATCATGTTCTGATCCAATGTGCATGTGTGGTGGATTTTTTTCGTCTGTGGTTCCGAGTTGGAGGTCACCCGGGAGAACTCCGACGTCCGTCGGGCATGGGATGAATGAAGACTTCGAGACACTTGGCGTTTGGGCTAATTCGATTTATTGAACAAACCTTAGTGTCATAACAGCTGCTTACATTGCCAGAATGACGAAAAAGCCCCCGAAAAACCCTGGATCTATGTTTATCAAGCTTTCCTTCCCTGGGCGTGGCTTTCGTGCCTCCCTGGCTGCACCCAGAAGGATGGTGCTCCTCATGACCATATTTGACCTTCCCAAAGGAAGTCTGGTTTCAGTACTATTGAAATATACTACACGTCATCATCCAAATTCAACAGCGCTCTGCTGTAAGCAACCGCAGATGTCCCAGCGATGTTAAACTCACTCATATTGCACTGTTCTATAACAAATCAAAAGGGGAAACAGACTTGTTAAACAAAGAGAACGTGGAAGTGAAAATTAACTCGACATTCTGAGACAAAGATTCCCCGTATCCGATGACGGCATTCGATTCTATACAAAGTAAGATGGGTGAAAAGCTCCCCTTAATGTTAAGCAGCCCTCCATTTACACAGATCGGAAGCAGAAAGCCTGTACAGCAATTTCCCGTGATTGTCTGTCTGTCTTACTTTATTTGACACTAATAATGCCAAACAGATTTTAACTTGAAACTTAAATAACAGAAGTATTGACATTAAAAAATTGACATTAAAAACTCCCTGTCAAACCTCAAGAAGCCCTTAAAAATAAGTTCAACTGATTTTTTATTAATCCAGTGAAGTCAAAACATAATTGTTATTTTAGTCATCTTCAGGTTAACTTTGCCCATTAGTCAACACGCAGATCTTAAATCACTGTACACAACTGAAGTTGTGGCATGGCTCTGGTGGTCGAATGGTCCCAGCCCAAAGGTTGTGTGTTCAAGCCTCAGCCAGCAAATGTCAGGTACTTTTACTTTTACTCAAGTAATATTGTACAAGGTGACTTATTTTTACCACAGTTATTTTCTATTAAGATAGTTGTACTTTTATCCAAGTACTACTTCAGCTGGCATTTTGGTTTACAAACCGACTCTCGGAATGAATTAAGTTCCATTGACTAAATTATTCCTTCATTCGTCCCCGAATTGGGTTCCCAGTGATTAATTTAATTAATTGAAAACCTGTTCGGCAAAGACAGAATATCAGTAACAAAGGCTCTTTTTTGTTTATTTTATTTTATTTTTTTGTCTGGTTGCATGACTTGTTTTTGTGATGTGGGACTTGGTTTGATGTGTCACGTGACTTTGGCATGATTTGACACATTCAACATTACAAGACAGCCAACCCAACATATAAAAGGAATCGTCGTCGTCGTCTTTCTCAGCATCAAGCCTCGCGACTGCTAAAGTAACTTTGTGCAACTTTACATCCTACTTTTCAACCTCAATAGCTTCACGTTTATTGCATTTTCGTTGAACATGGTGAGATGTAAATGTAATGCTAATATTTATTGTCATTTATCATTGGGCAGATGACGCTTGCTCTCAGCTCGTTGTTCCTCCTTTGTGGGATCAGTGGACTGTTGACTGGAGTCGTAAGTCAAAATCTTACACGCTAACTTCCATCCATCCATCCATCCTGTCTGAGCCGCTTCTCCTCACGAGGGTCACGGGCGTGCTGGAGCCTATCCCAGCTATCATCGGGGAGGAGGCGGGGTACTCCCTTAACTGGTTGCCAGCCAATCGCAGGGCACACACACAAACAAACCATTCGCACTCACATTCACACCTACGGGTAATTTAGAGTTGTCAATTAACCTACCATGCATGTTTTTGTGATGTGGGAGGAAACCAGAGTGCCCGGAGAAAACCCACACAGGCACGGGGAGAACATGCAAACTCCACACAGGCGGGGCTGGGGATTGAACCCCAGTCCTCAGAACTGTGAAGCAGACGCTCTCACCAGTCGCCCACCGTGCCACCACCCGCTAACTTAATCAACCAATCATTTACTACTGCAGGGAATTTGTGTCAGTTTTGTGTTGTCTGTCTCTTCTTTGCAGTGGTCTTTCCCTTTGAATCATTTGAAAAGTTGGTAGCTGTGGCCAAATTATACTTTTTTCTCTTTTTTTTGTTCTCTAATAGTCTCAACACACCATCCATCCATCCATTTTCTGAGCCGCTTCTCCTCAAATCGGGCGTGCTGGAGCCTATCCCAGCTGTCATCGGGCAGGACGCGGGATACACCCTGAACTGGTTGCCAGCCAGTCGCAGGGCACATACAAACAAACAAGCATTCGCACTCACAGTCACAGCCTACGGGCAATTTTAGAGTCTCCAATTAATGCATGTTTTTGGGATGTGGGAGGAAACCGGAGTGCCCAGAGAAAACCCACGCAGGCACGGGGAGAACATGCAAACTCCACACAGGCGGGGCCGGAGATTGAACCCAGGTCCTCAGAACTCTTGAGGCTGACGCTCTAACCAGTCGGCCACCGTGCCGCAACACAGAACACCACACACAAAGATTCTGTTCCACCGCTGGTCTCAAAATGCGTGATCACACGTGATCTCACAAAACCAAAGAAGAAGAAACTCTTCCAGATATGCACAGGTTTCTGCAGCCGAGAGCTTTGTAAAATGGCGTTGTCCTCCAAAAACTTGATTTGGAAAATAGCTCTGTCTGTCTGAGAAACCAACTTTTGCATTTGTTTCCCCTTTTGTTGAGTCAGTGCGCTTCTTGATGGGATATATTTTGTTCCACGTCACAATTCAATTTGTCCTGATTCGGGAGAAGTCGGCGTTTCCCACACTCATGAAAGGTTTGGTCGTAAATATTGAACTCGTTCATTATTTAAGATTGCTGGCCTCGACCTGTTTCAAACTCTAAAATCAGGACGAATCCGCTCTTAACACACACCAGACTGAAAGAGAATCGTATAGGATAATCTTATCAAACATCAGACTGTCTGGCGTTTTACGTGCTTGGTCAGGAAGGTGGCAGAATCGGTACAAAAACAGGCTGATTGTCTTTATGCGTGTACCGAGCTTAAAGTAACATCCATCCATCCATTTTCTGAGCCGCTTCTCCTCACTAGGGTCGCGGGCGTGCTGGAGCCTATCCCAGCTGTCACCGGGCAAGTGGCGGGGTACAACCTGAACTGGTTGCCAGCCAATCACATCGAAACAAACAACCATTCGCACTCACAGTCACACCTACGGGCAATTTAGAGTCTCCAATTGAGGCATGTTTTTGGGATGTGGGAGGAAACCGGAGTGCCCGGAGAAAACCCACGCAGGCACGGGGAGAACATGCAAACTCCACACAGGCGGGGCCGGGGATTGAACCCGGGTCCTCAGAACTGTGAGGACCAGTCGCTCACCGTGCCGCCTTAAAGTAACAGTTGAATTAAAATAAATAAATGCAGTGCAACATAAACCAACAATAAATATGGCCGTTCAAAAAGGTATACATTCAACAAACTACTGGTAACATACATGGAAACGACAATGACAATTAACGTAATAATAAGAATGTTCATTGTCGCAAAAAAATCAACATTGCATTGTGTGAATCCTGGAGTTTGTTTACGTTAGCTATAGCAGCTAGTTTTGGAGTGATCATGCAAATACTTTCACAGCTGGTCGGTTGTGCGCTGACTGGGCTTTCTGTTCATTACAGTCTTGTTTAGTGAGTGCAGTCTCAAGAATCAGTCTTGTGTTACTTTTTTATCCACTTTATTTACCGTACAATACCATCTATTCAAGACGAGGCTACATTCTTCTTTGTGTCTTTTTCTTCTTCGCCTCTTATTGATGTCATATTTTTCATGTGATGGTTCCTCGTGTTCCGACTGTGATACCATAGTTGGATAAAATGGCTTTAATTAATCCATCCATCCATCCATCCATTTTCTGAGCCGCTTCTCCTCATTAGGGTCGCGGGGGTGCTGGAGCCAATCCCAGCTGTCATCGGGCAGGAGGCGGGGTACACCCTGAACTGGTTGCCAGCCAATCGCAGGGCACATAGGAACAAACAACCATTCGCACTCACAGTCATGCCTACGGGCAATTTTAGAGTCTCCAATTCATGCATGTTTTTTGGGATGTGGGAGGAAACCGGAGTGCCCGGAGAAAACCCACGCAGGCACGGGGAGAACATGCAAACTCCACACAGGCGGGGCCTGGGATTGAACCCGGGTCCTCAGAACTGTGAGGCTGACGCTCTTACCAGTCGGCCACCGTGCCTCCGCTTTAATTAATGCCTCATGTTTTTGATACAAGAAGTTTAAACTGAAATCTTCCTAATTGCCATAAACAACTCTTATGACTGAAAACTTCTTAGGAGGTCCCCTCACTTGTACACCGCTTCGAGAGATGTTTAGAATTTACAGAGCCACTCCCCCTGCACGCCAGTTGTCCGGCTCTCTTCCCCTCCTGTCCTGTCCTACATTGTCCTGTTCTTCCTTCACAGGGCATAGCACTACTTTCCCGGATAAAACTCGACTCTAATGTGGCATCTTCGTATTCATATAATGTTTTGTCGTGTTTGTTTTTCTTACAGCAAGTGTTCTGTCTTTTCTTGTTTATTTTTCTCTCTGTCTTCTCCCACTTTCTTTCTGTCACTCCCTTCTCCAACCTGGTTCTGTCCGACTGAAATTTTCAATAAATATCCATCCAAGAACCACAGTGGCAATATAAAAAACTCCACTGTTGCATAGAAAATTATTCTGACATAAAAGGGATACAGATCCTCCATTCTGCATGACCAAGCAGCCAAATAGGACAGGTTTAAAACTGAAAGATGAAAAGATTGACTTTCTTTCCCCACAAGCAATAACATGAACATCTCAGAACCTGTTTTCATAGACTCGTTAAAAAATATATATATAAAATAAAAAAATAAATAAAAAAAGGGAGCGAGATCCAGAACTATAAATTACGTCTGCATTTAGATGACAAAGTTTCACAGGATCCTATGACGACATTTGACTCCATACAAGGTAAAATGGAAAAAAAAAAACTCCCCATTTAAATAAACAGCCCTACATTTACACTGACGATTTTCAGTTTTTTTTTTGTTTTTTGCATGGATCTGAAGCAGAAAACCTGCACAGCCACTTTCCTTGTCTGTCTTTATTTGACACTAATAATGCCAAATACAGATGGGATAGACTTCAGCATGCCCACCACCCTAGTGAGGAGAAGCGCTATTGTCACGTACGTGGTTAGGACAGAAAAGACTGAACGATAGGGCTTACTGGAGGAGGGTAGAGGTATGGATGGCAGGCTGAGGACGGTGGGAGGCAGTTTGGTGGCGTCCAGGGTGACGCCATGTTCTTTCCGCTGGGTCCTCTTCTGTTCGGTTCATTCTGTCATGTACGTGGTTAGGGCGAAGGAGAGGAACGCAAGGCAAGAACATGGTGGACCCAATTGCAGGGAAGCAGGGAGGCAAGGCAGGAGTCTCAAAATAATAATATTTAATCTTCAAAAAGGGAAAACAAGGATATTGGCTAAAGTAAAACTGAACGAAGTCCCACAACAGATAATCAAACCAAAGTAACAAAGAAACACTTGAATATCTAAAACTGGAAACAAACTATGACCTGTGAGTAAGACGTGGAATAGAAAGGGAAAATGACACCTAACAATGACATACCACAATGATAAAGACAAAAAAGTAGACGAGAACAGGTGGACACAACAACCTATTGAGCACACGACAAACATGGAACAAAGGAAAACATGGAACAAAACTAAACACAACCCAAACCAAAACACAGACCATGACAGCTATGGGAAATGGATGGATGGATAATCATAATAATGATAATAATAATAATATGAATGACATTTATCTAATGCTTTTCATGAAACCCAAAGATTGGGATTCCCCATTCAATCATTTGCATTTGTTTTAAACACACACACACACACACACTTGCAGGTGGAGTGAAAGCAGCATCATGTGACTTGTTTCACTTTGCGTTTGTGTGTAGGTGTTCATTGACCACAGCACACATTTGTCATAAAGGCTGCCATGGAGGAATGTTCTTCGGAGTGTGTGTCCAACCAAACATGACTTTTACATTGACTGATTTATCAAGCATGGATTTCAACAGTACGCTTACTGCTTATCAGGTAAGACCTTTTGGCCACCATTTTGTAGGCAAGTAGAAATGAAGAGCCAGACATGGAAAACTTTATCAAATGTCTATTTTTTTGTTTTCCAGATTGATATTCTCTCTACTGTGTATTTGCTCTCATTAACACCCAGGTAATAAATGTCATCATCCTTTTCCATTCAGACTTGTTTTAACATTTACTTTATAGTATAGAACAAATGCACAAATAAGATGTTAAAGTCAAATGTGATGTCACCAATGAAGGGTACCAGTGATGGTGGATTCGTGTATTGATAACCATCGAACCAGGAACAGTATTGGGTCTGGCTGGTCAGTACAATATTACAATATGACCAATACATGTAATGACATATTAATTAGGCTGGATCGACACCGCATGGATCAAGTGACACATGGATACGGGATATGTGTAATGGTAGCGTAAATAGAAATAAAACAAAATTGATCATTTTGATTACTTTTCTTAATTTCAAATACATGCATCAACAGGATTTTCCTCTGAAACAAAAAGTTCATTAAAAGAATAGATCATTATTTTGGAATTACCCACATAGAGAATTTGTTCTTTACACAAATAATAAACTAACAACAAAACATGATGAAATGTACATAGATAATAAAAAATGTGTTTCATTAAATGTGTACAGCATGTGAACCATACCATGTTGACCTAATGACAAATGTGCACAATTTAGACTATATTGCGTGATATGTCAACACAGATAAGTGAATGTTCCATTAAAAAAGCCCAAAATTATAAAGATGACACTGTTCAAAAGTCAATGTTCTTTTATGGTTTCAAAAGTGTAACTACGGGGCGCTACTGACTGGCGCTAGTCACGAAAATAGAGCCTAACCTGTTCAAAATATCAGACAAACTAATAGATTGCACCACAAGGTGGAAAAGTATGTCATGTTTGAGACTATGGTAGAGTGACACATGACCAGAGGGTGCCAATCACAGGCGTTGGCTTTAGAAGGAGGAAGTGACATGAAAAAAAAGTCCTATTTTGTGATTTTCAATGTGTTTATTTCTTCGCCTCTATCGACAAATTCAATTGTGCTATACAAATAACTTTCCTTGCCTTGTCTCGCCTTAAAACATTTAATGATGGCAACTAGTTAATTCACTTTACCTTCATTCCTACGGGGAATTTTTTGTGGGGTGGAATGAGAACATCTTGGACATCAACCAGCGTCCCGCAACGGATTGTTCAACTTTGGTGCTCCCACTGTATGATTATGACCAATCAAAAATGTCAATCAAATCCCTGTAATTACTCAACTCAACTTTATTTATATGTTGCCCAAGTGAGGCTGCAACAAAGTGCTGTACATAACAAAGATCCAGTATAAAACCTAAAACAATAAATAACCAATGATTGAACTTTGCACCACTTGCCAGACTGCCACCGTTAAATGTATGATTTTGCTTTTACGACACCAATTTTTTCTTCAGCGCAATTGAAGCATGTGAAAAAGCAACAAGTGTAGGGAAACGATATCTCGCACCTGCTATTTTTATTATTTTTTTTATGTCATCTCTCTTGACTCAGCTTTTTTACGAGGAGCGGGTGCTAAAGTACTATCGACTTAACATGCAAATTTCATACATACACACGGTTATGAAAACGTGCTCTCTCTCTCTCTCTCTCTTATGTCTGCAGCGTGATTGGCAGCTGTTCTGTGCTGGTGGTTTCCATGGTGAGATGGAGACATCTCAAAGAACAGGTCTGATTGTGTGATAGCGAGATAGGTGATAGATAGATGGATAGATGGATAGATAGAAAGCATGGTGTTTGTGTGTGCAGGTGCACCTCCTGGTCCAGCTGTCCCTAGCAGACCTTGCGGCTGCTCTGATCCTGATGTTCACCAGTGCCATGAACAAAGTCCCCGACAACAACAACAACAACGTGACAGTCTGCCAATACTGCCTGCCTCTCTCATTGGTGAGCAACAATATCCTTTTACCTTAAAAAACACACACACAAAAAAACGCTGTGATTTGTTTTTTATGGCAATGAGGCATAAATGTTTGTCAACGATTATGTGATGAAAGTCGAGTCGATGACTTCACTGATATTTGTTCGCCGCAGTACAGACATCCGTCATTAATTCAGTTATTTAAATTATGGCCTATTTATTTCAGCGACACAATTCATTCAGATCAACTTTTCAGCGGTCAAAGGGAATGTTGCAGGGATCGTGGATACTTTCAGTGTAATAGATAAGCAAAAGTGAGACTGGAATGCATGAGTCCATTCAGCCTGTTTCTAAATGTAAATATGGAAAATATTCAGACTATCAGGTTGGATTATTTGGCCGACGCAAAAGGAACACGCGCCAGTTCACTTGACTAAGGATCACATACTGTTCGTGTAGGAGGTGTATTTGACACGCAACAAAACATATGTAGAGCTGCTATTTTGAGTAGTGAAAACATTTATTTCTCTTTAAAGCAGAAGTGGGAATAGCTGTTTTCTTTTGCTCCCAGGTTTCCCCGAAAGCTGTGAAATATAATTTCGTATTAATGGCACTAGAGTAAATGACAGTGGTATACATTTTTTTAAATTGATTTACATGTCTTAAAAACACAATGTTAACTTGCAACATTCACACATACAAATACAAAATAAAAATTTTTTGTGGAAGTTTCCACCGTTCTCAAAATTTCTGGCCTTTTTGTAACATCTGAATCCATTCGTGTATTGTAATTGTTATCATTGGTATTACAAAATAATCTTTCATTTATTACATGCACATGAAGTAGAGTCTAAATGTCATCATGATGTAAAACACATGTTGTAAATCTGAGGAATGTGAGTGTGCCAAAGGGTCACTTGTAAAAAAATAAAAAAGTAAAAATAAAATTACATCATTGTCACGAGAACTGTACTTGAACTTCATGTACTTCATACTTCATAATATCATAGACAGTCAGTGAACAATCATTACCCAAAGAGGCACTGTCGGAATATGACATTGAAATAAAATTACATAACACTTTGCACCCGCTATTTGCCCAAACTTCAGAACTTTGCGGCAGACGTGCTAACCACAATTTCACCATGCTGCCGATTTGCCATATCAATTACAGTTGCACCACCTCGTGATTTTAACCTGTTGTTTTATGCGATCAGGAAAACTAAATATGTAACACACAAATATCTAATACATTAGCCTCACTGTGGAAAATTTGAATGCAAATTAATACGGTGGCACCTCGATTTAGTAGATTAATAGTGGAGGGTCGTCTGTTATAGCCAATTGTCCGTTATATTGAAGCACTTTTTTTGTGGCCATATGCACTCATATTACTATACAGTACTTTTTTTTTTTGTCATGGCCAATGTTATTGTAAAAAAAAAAAATTTTTTATTTTTTATTTTTAAAAAGCTTGAAAATGTTTGAAAAGTTTGAAATGTTATCCAAACTTACTGGTGTGCTTGCTGTACTGATAGGCGAATCAAGGCAGGTCACGTTTATGAGCCGCAAGGAATTAGTGTGCTTCCTAGTTACAAATCCGCTGCCAAAGGCGAACAGCTTGACAAAAAAATAAAACCTTTACTGTACCAAAAATAGGATATTCCAGACTCCAAAGGCTTGTGTGTTATTCCTCTTAAAATTAACACCGCCGCCATGCTGCTCTCTCTCTGCATAGAGCTCCGTGCAACAATAGATCGAACTCCTGCCATCATGGCCACCACGTCAATGTATGGCCTGGAAAAGTGCCATATTCAACATGGCCGCCTAACGAACAATACATTGCCTTTGATGGAATGTCGCCACATTCATTATTGCCGCTATGTAGGCACGGGATGAACGTCTGTTTGTTGGATTTAGTCATATTGTTATGTCTGTGACGTGGAAATACGTATCCAGTCTCTGCTAATGTTAAGTCATGGTCCGGTAAATCGAGGTTCTACTGTACATTATATATTATACTGATGACATCATATTGGAGACGTAACATTACCTTCGGACTATATGCATTTATGTGTTTATTTCACTGATAGAGAACGAGATATCGTGGGCCAGACGTGAACTTTTTTGCTTTGTTTTGTGTTTTCCTTGTCTTTTTGGGCTGCAGACATTTTATCTGATCTCATTCCTGCTGGTGGCAGTGTACGCATGGAAGTCCAAAAACCCCATCAAAGGATGGAGAGCGATGCCAGCTGAGGAGGAGGGAAGGCAGGTGAGACATCAACATGTACACTGTTGGCCACATTTGAAATAAGATGCATAAATAATCCACATTTGTCTCACAGAATCCCCGCAGAAGTCAACTATTATCTTTACCAGTCTACGTATACGTGTGGTGAGTGTCTCTTTTGAATCTTTCTGGACTTGAGCGTAAATGATGCGGCTAACGTAATTGAAATCTTGATCAGGTTGATCCCTGCTGCTGTGTACTTAGCGTATGTGCTCACGCCTTTCATCAAATCCACTCCGCTGATTCCTGACCCCCGAAGTGTCACCATCCAGGACCAAGCTAAATATTGCACCAGGTCAGCACTTTCAACGTTAAAACTCATTCACTGCCAGCCCTCCCAGTTAACATGGATGTTTGACTTCTAAAGCCGTCAATGGCAGTGAATGTGTTATAAATGGAAAAGACGTGACAATGTTTACTGACCACTTTTGTTGACTTTTTTTTTTTTCATCCTCAGTTGTGTTTTGTTCTTACACATCTGGATTGATTCCTGCTCGGATGCGGTGAGTGTCAAAACATTGTTTTGTTTCTTTTTTGTCATTTACCTAAATCGACATTTTGATGAAACGCGAAACTCAACTTCACAAGGTCTAAACCAGACGAGATGTTTCACTTGGCAACATGAAATTTGGTAGGCATGTCTATCACGAGTAGGCACACACACACAAAGTCTAAGAAGCCAAGGCCAAAAATACACAGGAAGTCTGCCATTTTGGTTTGAAGCAGCCATTTTCAGCCCAATTTGGCTATTTCCGGAAGCCCAAGGAACTTGCCCTAGAGATTTTGCCTGATTGCCACCAAATTTGCACCATGTATACTAAACAGATGGGTGACCCTAAACTGTAAAGGATTTTAGTTTTTGTTGTTGTGTGTGGGCAAAAAGCACTGCAACAACATTTGATGTCCCAAAATAAAACATAAAACTAACAATACATTGCCCCCTGGAAGTCTTGAGAATCCAACACGTGAAGCCAGTTTCACTTGGGAACATGAATTTTGGTAGCCATGTCTTTCATGAGTTGTCTTACCAAAAAGTCTCAAGAAGCTATGCCTGAAAAAATACAGGAAGTCTTCCATTTTGGTAATAAGCGGCCATTTTAGAGTCATTTTGGCCATTTCCAAGCGTCCTTCAAAATAAATTCGTCCAAGAGATTTTGTCTTTCCGTGACCAAATTTGAACCACGTATTTTACACAGATGGATAATGCTAAATTGAAAAACTTGCCCGAAAGGCAGAAGTATTGATGCAATAACTACATTCCTGACGTTACAATTGTTTTAAAATTGAATTCCATAATTGATCCCATTTCTTTCAAATCATCAACCTCTTTGTTTTTCTTCCCAGGAGATAATCCATGACACGTTTTTGCGAGTCTTTCTGTTCCTGGTGGTGATTCCTGTGATGTTGTCTTGCTCCGTAAGTCGCCACCAGCAGCAGAAGTCCATGCAGACTTTTTTATTTAATTTTTTTTGACGCTGTAGAAGTGTTAACATTGGTTCTGTTTTTATGAACAAAAGGTTATTTACCATAAGGTGGGTAGGTGGTATGAAGAGCACCAACAGGAAGCTCTTTTCCCAGTGGAAGGAGACGGACGCTCCAGCAGAAGATTGAAAAGCGTCTTCTCCACAGCCAGAAACATGGTCATGGTCATTTTGTTCTGTTGGGCACCAGGTATACACACACACACACACACACACACACAGACACACACACACACACATTATAAATTAGATTTTGGGGCCCTCTGTTTTTGCCGTTCAATCACATCACACATCTGCTACAAAGACCCTAATAAACGTGGACAGCTCTGGCAGTGTTGTGTAGACTAGAAGCCAAACGTCAGCCTGAAATGTCTTTACCTACGTATGGTTTTTAACCACAAACGGTAGTGCATTCAGCTACAAGAGCAGACTTGGGTTGATTAAATTTCAGTTTTTATTTATTTATTATTAGACAACATTCCAAGTAGTACATCAAAAAGGGTCTGATTTACAGTATGAAAGGTTTGCGCTTGCATAAACGGGCGCAGATTTGATTGATTTGATTTATGTCTTTAAATAACTCGCACAAAATGCAGGTGTGAACCGGTACACACAGCGGCGTAAGCATAGAGCAGAAAAAGAAAGAAAAAAAAACGAGCGATAGCGGGGAGAACCTTTCTTTTCATGTAAACATTTTTAAAATGTCAAAAACCAAAATTTGAAAACCAATTTTGGAGCTTCAGAATGAACTAAGGGGCTGACTTGGAGCTAGTCACAAGAAGGATTCATGCCACGTCACCTATGACAAAATTATTTCATTTCACCACACTGCTCTCACTCGGGACCGGTTAATTCCGACAAAATAAGACTTTGATGCGTTTGCTGGCTTTGCCAAAGATATCGGAGGGATAGGTTTATTTCCTGTAACTGAGTAATATGTTTGTTTCCATCACTTCAAACTTCATTTTGTGGTGCTCTCCCCAATTTTCCACGGTGAAAACCATCAAATTTCCTAAAGCACAAAACCCTTTTTTAAATACAGCAGTCTTCACCAGTTTTGCAACAATTCCGGCACAATCTGTTAAGAGTGAGTCAATACGCAATTTAACGGGATCTTAGTAAACGGGCCTTCAGTGGGACCACTGAATGTCATCTGGGTCTACTATAAGTAACAAAACCAACCAGTATATGATGCATTTTCTGTAAAAGTGATATCTGGTTTATTATTTTGGCTGAAAAAAAAACCTGCAACAGCAATGTGCAAAAATAATTTGTAGTGCAAGAACAAGAATACAGTGTAACAATACATAAAATCACGAAGAAAAAAAAAATCATGAAAATCAATGTATAAGAATAACTTCAAACCTACAAAATATAGTGTTAAATAAATGGGTGGATGGATAAATGTCAAAAAAATATGTCAATAATGTTGTAAATGAGCAGTGGTACCAGAAACAAGGTGACAAAAACGGTGTGAAAAAAACCCAAATATATAATTGAACAAAGAAAAAAAAAAAGAAAAAAAAAATCCAAATAAACTACCTCGATCCAACCATGGAACTTTTTTTGAATGTTCCTCCATGCTCTGCTGACTGTGAATTAATTGAGGGTGCTTAGCTTGGCGAGCTCAGTGAGTTAGGACCACATCACATTCTCAACTGACCTACAATGAACATGATGCTAATCAACATGTCTCCAAATGTTTCCAGCCCTGCTTGTCATTTTGCTGTCAACCTTGATGGTGTGGCCTGGCGTTGAACAGCGCAGCCTGTTCGCCGCCTACATTATTCAGGTGAGTTTCATACTTGTACGACGTGTAGTGTAATTAAAAAAGGCGAACTCGTTCGAGGTGTTCTTTGGTTTATTTCAGGCCGCCAGCGTGTCCTTACAGGGCTTCCTCAACAGTTTGGTGTACGCGTGGGGGCGCCCAAACTTTACGCAGGCCCTCCTGGGGGAGAGCACGCCCCTGGTGGCGTACAGACGCATGGCCTTCTTTGACGAGTCACTAAAGAGTGACATCGGGCATGAAAGCAAGACATTTTTCCAATAAGATGGAACTGAGGCTGGAAGGAAGCGAAGACCAGACGGAGGATCTGCAAAGACTGGTGCAGTGCTGTCTTGCTGAAACTGATGGGTTGCAGTTCAGTGTGAGCAAACCTTTACAGATTAAAATGGATTGAACTCGTATTTTAAGGCACCGCTGTACTTAATGACACACTTAGAAGCACAAAAATGTTAAGGCTGACACGTTGTAGTGTTGCACTTCTAGTGGGTTGACTTACTTTACATTAAAAGTCCATGGATAAAGATCTTTGCTGGACCATCTCGTAGCGACCTCTCCTGTTGGCGGCCCCGTGTACGTACAAGTCGTAGCCGGCGTCTCGGTCGTCTTCCTGGTCCTCCACGACTCGGTGGTGTCGCTCTGCCGGGCTGTACTGCGCGTGAAGGCCGGCGGCCGCTTTGACGCTAGGCCAGCTTTTCTTGCGAAAGCTGCCGGCGGAGTCGCGCAGAGGTGGCAGAGGTCTCTGGACGTCGCCACGGATCGGGGTCAGCTCCGAAGACCTGCGGCCCACCCCGGGAGCGCCTTTGATTGAAGTGAGCGAGGCCTGAGAGCCGCAGTGGTGCTCGTGAACACAGCGAGAGCCCGAAGAAGATGACCTCCTCAGGGCCTGCAGGGACTGAAGATCCTCGGAAAGATCCCCCAGGTCACCTGACTGCCTCTACAACACAAACACAACTCACAAGTCAACTTTTTTTCAAAGTGGCTTTGAAGTACAAGACGTTTTTTAAGAAATTGCACTCAGCAATATTGTACTTCCAGTAATAACAGAATGTAAAGTTTGTGCATCATGATTTCATGCTTCTGTGAACATTGACGTTGTGCTACTTCTGGTGTGTGTGCCTTGGCCACGAGGGGACAAGATAATACGGACCTTCATTATAAATTAAAAAAAAGACTTTCAAAACTAAGTGACTCAGTAAGCTGAAGTTATATTAGTCGTTTTTCGCATAGGATAAAGAATATATGCCAATGAGTGTTGTTATTGTTAACCTGTTTACATGTTTTGCTGCACCCTTTGTGTTCAAATATCCGTTGCTTGAACGGTTATAACGCTGTGACACCGTTGCTATTGAAAAGCACATCTATGGTGTTTTGCATAGTGTGTTAGCATTAAGATAGCGGAGTTTTTTAATTTATGTGGTTTGGTGTGGGTAAGCGGTAAAGAAAATGGATGGATGGATGGGTTTAATACACACTGTGTAATTGTCTTTGGTTTATGTTTGACTTTTAACTGAGAGTGGCAAAAAACAACTTGAAGCAAGCGTTTGATCTTTTTTTGAAGAAGAATTGTTCACTATTTGCCAAACTTCTGCTTGTTGTGAAGTTTCCTGCCAACATTTAGCACGAATAACAAACATTTTTTGCTTGCAACTCAAGACAAAAATGTAGCTTGAAAAACTCGGAAGTCAGGTTACTCGTAAGTTTTTTTGTTTTTTTTGTTACGCCTTATTATAAGAACAGAAAAAGTAAAAATAGAAAAAATTAGCGGTGACCCTCCACATATCTGCAGTTCAGCATTCGTGAACTTGCGGATATTTTTGGGGAACCTCTGTTATTCGCTCACATAAAAATATTGCTTTGGTGCCATCTGGTGGCATGTTGTTGCCTGGCAACTGCTGAACTGAGAGGAGGAGCTTCATTTAGTCAGGGCCGAAGCCTTGTCTCGTTGACAAAAAGTGCTTTGCTGGCATCTTGTGGCATCTATAGGCAATTAAAAACCTTTTTGAGTGTCTTGTCAATTATTCATGGCTTTTCACTATTCATGTCAACACACTATAGTTTGGCACACTGACCTTTTCTCTGAGCGTCAAGAGTTCATAATGCGGCGGCTCAAATGCTGTGTGGAAGTCACCACGCTGGAACAAGTTATTCTTGCGTACCAACAGCTAAAAAGCAAAACGCGCACAGTCGTTATTTGAACAGGAGGACACTTTTCGAAAGAAAAGCCAGATGACGAAGACAAGGCCATGTGATCACCTTCTTGCGTGGCTGCTTGATCTGCACCAAGATGGAGACGATGAGGAGCAGCATGACCACGCCGCTGGACACACAGATAACCGTGCCGTGAGTCCTCGTCGTGTGCTGGAAGATTCCTTTCTGCTTCTTTTCTGCTCGACAAAAACATGTGACACTGGACATAAAATGAAGAACACACTGAAAAAAAAAATGCAGCTAGTTAAATTAAAAAAAATGCAGCTAGTCTGTCGAACAAAACAAAATCAATACAAAAACAACCAGTGTCAAAAGTACACAAAAAAAGACTGTAATTGGTCAAAGAAATGACAGACATTTTTGAAAAAATTCTCAACAGAAATTAAGAGAGAACCCCAAATAATAATAATAATGTAATTTGTACCGAAACAAAAACAGAAAACAACCTACAATTATTTTTATTATTATTATTATAAAAAAGGAAGCCACTGTCCAGCCATCCATTTTCTGTACTGCTCTATCCTCACAAGGGTCGCAGGCGTCCTGGAGCCTATCCCAGCTATCTTCGGGCGAGAGGAGGGGTACACCCCGAACTGGTCGCCAGCCAATTCCAGGGAAGCCATTGTAATTATTTAAAAAAATAAGGAGATTTTTCTTTGGGGGCGAATTATGATTTGTACAAAAAAAGCACGGTAATTAGTACAAAATTAAATTAGTTTTAAAAATGGTCAGAATACAGTGTAATTCGTATCGTAAAATGCATGTAATTACTATAAGTAGTAAAAAAAAACAAAAAACAGAACGAAAGTAGGTAAACACTGAAAGAAAACAGTGTAATAACTAAAAAACATAACTAATACTATATACTAATTAGTAAAGAAAAACATGAAAAACACTAATTAGAAAAAAACACTATCACGAGGAAAAAACAGAAAAAAAAATCATTAATCAAAACAAAATGTAACAAAAAACTGTAGCTATTTTTTAAAAAAACAACACTATAATTAGCACAAAAAAAAAAAAACAACTGCAAAAATAAGTAAAGAAATAATAAGTAAAAAGAAAAACACTGTACTGTAACTACTCAAAAAACGAAACCGAGAACTGGAAAAACTGAGTATAAACTAAAACAGAAAAAGCAACAACTAAACAGAATTGTTTTTAATTTGTATTTAAAAAAAAGCAAATTAATGTAAAAGAAAGAAAGAAAAGAAATACACTATAATGAGTAAAAATAAGTTTGGGTGTACTTGTCTCGAAGATTATCAAAAATATTACCTTTGCAGTTGCTTTCGTCCCAGGGAAAGACACAGTTTTGTATACCGTTGCACACCAGAGAATTGTTGATGCACATGTTACTGTGACAGAAGAACGCGCTGCCGACACAGGGAGCTGCAACACATGCGCACACACACACAGACACACACACACGCACACACAAAAACATACCTAGGTAAACTACAATGTTAAGAAGAACGACAGCAAAAAAAATGAAAAAAGTACAAAATACTTTTTAATTAGTACAAAAACCACTGTATTATTACAAAAGCACTGTACTGTAATTAGTAAAAAAAATACTGTGTAATTGAAAAAACTAAAAAGACCAAAACTATTCAATTAGTGTAAAGCCAACAATGTAATTACCAGTAATAAAAAAATAAATATTGTAATTATTAAAACCTAAAAAGATGAAAAACACAACAATTTTGAGTAGTATAAAAACAAAAAAAAATTTAACTAACTACTTTAAAAAAATTAAAATAAAAAAATTATAATGAGTAAAAAGTATTGTGTCAGCTCACGGTCAGCAAAAGAAGTGAACAACATCCTAAAGCGGCTGAGGCGACTGCTCTCATCTGCCCACATCCTGACCACGCCCACGCCCGTGTCCAGCATGATGTCGTTGGCCACTGTGCTGCAAAACTTGGCCTGCAACCAACGTGACAACACATACATTTGCTCTCCAAAGACTGCTTCATCATCCTCGTTTGTCAACGGGTCTCAGAATGCGATTGACTAGCTCTGACCTGAACTGCAAACAGTCAGGACTTGACATTAACATCCGCCAACTATCCAAATGCGGGAAGAATTCAGCAGTGGCGTGTAACATTGCATCTCCCGCTAGCCACTCCGGCGGTTTGAGTTTTATGTGAACTGTGCCGTGCAGACAAACTAGAAGCAGTGTAGCTAAGATGAAGATTTGCTTTACTTGAAAAAGTAGAGGCAGAACTTAGCTACTAGATTGCAGAGGTGAGCGACAACCAGTTTGGCCAACTCCTCTGTCAGGAAAGTTGCTACTGGCTGTCCTATTAAACGCTAAAGTCGCTAAATTCAAGCCATTTACTCTCCTTTCTCAATCACTCCACCTTGGTCAAGTGACATTGAAGGTTTTGTTTTCTGGTGATGCAATCAGGGAGTACATGTCACGGTGAAAAAGGTCTGTACACTGATTTATACAGTCTGTGAATGACCTTGAGGTCCTCGATGGCGTTGCTTCCATCATAAACAGCCACAAAGTTCTTCTTGCACTCGTTGGAGTTCTCCAGCTGGTACTCCAGGAATCTCAGGTAAATCTACAAGACACAATGGCAACATGGAAAAACTCAGATTTGTAAGTCATATTGGTCCAGTTTAACGATCTTACAGACCGCTAAAGCAGGTGACGTGTGGTTGCCATGGTAACACCAAAGATACTATTGTCCTCGTTAAAAAATCTCTCTTGCATCAACTTGATTTTGGCTGGATTTACATTGCAGGTCCATTTCTTATTTAATGATGGACACACCTCTAAAGCAGCACATTCTCATCTTTTTTTAATGATCTATGGTTTTTTTTTGTGGTTACGATTTATCATTTGTCGTGACAACCCACACCAGAAAAGCACTTTATTCGTAATGAAGTGTTACTATAACACTAAATGCCCACTATAAGTGTGCCCGTGAAACCTTGTTGTTCGTCGGGGCGCGTATGGTCCAGATGCAGTCCACGGCCTGGTCGGGCTTGACCTTGTACTCCTCGTCCACTTGACTGGATCGGATCAGGCCATCGGCCCCGGACAGCTCAAACTGACAATCTGGAGGAGGAGGAGGAAGTGCTGAGTCTCAGCAATCCATTTGAATTGAAAGACAAGTCATTGAGGAGCTACCTGGGATGGGGTTTAGGAGTCCTCCCACATGCAGATGGAACTCCGGGTCTTTGGATGGAAACAAGTGAGAGTACATTTGAGTTTCTCGCAATCGTATTAAATTCTCAGCTTGACATTGGGATCTGTGGTGAGAGGTATTCACTGGAGAGGCAAAAGAGAGTACAGTGAAGGCCGGTGGATTAGTCAGGTTCAATGGAGTAGAGGTTGAGAAGGTGCGGGAGTTCAAGTAGCTGGGATCAACTGTCCAAAGCAATGGGGAGTGTGGAAGAAAGGTAAAGAGAGTAGAGGCGTGGAATGAACAGAAGCCCGGTAAGGAGAAGGAGCCAGATGGGCTGGCAGGGAAAGACAAGCCCCTGTATGGCGTGTACCACCGACAAATTGAAGAAGTAGCTGACATGTATTACATACTGTAATTTCAAAAGATGTTCTGAATGATCTACAGAGTTTGAATTTACAATGGGAATGAGGGAGAAAGTTGTTTTTTTTTGGGGGGGGGGGTGGCTCATTCACTTCAATGTGGTTTTTGCATGCAAAATGTGGATTTCAAGGAAATGTGTGACTTTTTGGAATGCTGAATGATTTGAATTGGGTGAGGAAAGTTGAAGGAGGAGAAAGTGAGGAGAATAATTGTTGTTTTTTTTTTAGTTGAAACTCTTGAGCAATCATATAATTAATAATAATATCAAATGACATAATGTGGGAAGAAAAGCAATCACCTGCCGTGAAGCTGTAGCGGACCTGGAAACCGATCCCCTCCAGTTCTTCGTCGCTGTAGAAGCGGATCCACATGAAGCGTCCACTGGACAAGACCAGCCCGGGGCAGGTGGCGCCACAGAAGCGGTTTATGAGCGGCGAGAAACTGAAGGGGCCATCGCGCACCTCGATGTGGTCAAAGCGACACTCGAAGGACGCCTCGATGTAGAACGACTCGTCAAACAGCAGCTCGATCCTTTGCCGGGGGAGCGCTGGGGGTAGAGTGAGTCACATGGGTCATTATGGGATGGAACCTGCTTCCCTTTACTTTCAATTATCTTCAGTGACTTGGGATGTAAAAGTCTACACACCCCTGTTCAAAGGCCAGGTTTTCGTCATAGAAAATTGAGACCAAGGTGAATAGTTGCTAAACCTTTTCCACCATTAATGTGACCTGTAATGTGTACAGCTCGATTGAAAAAAAAAACATATTTTCGAGAGGGGAGGTAAAAATGAACAACTGAAATGATGTGGTTGCACAAATGTACACACCCTATTATAACTAGGACTATGGCTGTGTTCAGAGTGAAACAATCACATTCAAACTCAAGTTAAATGGGAGTTAGCACACACCTGCCAGCATTTACAGTCTCTGATTAACCCTACATAAAGTTCAAATGTTCTAGTAGACTTTTCTTGGCATTTTTGTAGTCACATCTTGCAGCACAACCCATGCTCCGCAGAGAGCTTCTACAGCGTCAGAGGGATCTTCTGTAATTGTCCAAAAGTATCAGTCGGGAGAAGGCACTAAAGTGTCGTGCAGATTACAGGTCACATTGATGATGGGAAACGTTTTCAAGCGATTTATCGTGGTCTAAATTTTAGAGAGGTAGGTAGGCAGATACCACAACCACAAACTGCAATGATGAGAATTATGGTGTATTTTTACCTTCGAGCACATACAGGCACTCCTTGTTGGGTGGGTAGATGTTGGGGTAGTTTGGCGAGCTAAAGCTGCCACCGTCCGCGTGCCGTATCCAGTTCCCACAGTGGCGAGAACGCGTCGGCCTCTGAGACGGGTTGAGCCCTTTGGATGCGGCGGCATCATCTGCACAACAACGCAAAGCGCGAGACACAAGTGAGGGTCTAATGTGAGGGGTCTGGCTCCACTCTTTAGCAGAGCTGGCTAGCGTACTCACACGCTTTACTTAGGTTCAAGTACAGATGCTTAAACATAACGTTAAAAAAAGAGACTGGATAAAGCAGACATACTGATTAAACTCATTTACGTAAGTAAAATTGTACAGACTTAAATATACTTGAAGTCCCTGTCAAGTCAAAATAAATGTGTTCTAAATTTGACACACGGATCAGTGTTGTTAGTAACTCAACAAAATCGTAAAAAATCATACCGTTGTCCCCGCTCTAAATGCTATCCGCTGAATGAACTGAAACCGCGCCCACTCAACTGTCAACACAGTGTAATAGTTTTTGCCGGCGACGGGCGAGTTGATAGTCCTTTGTAAATTGGCCAATTGGAAGACGAAATGCCAAAAGCGTGATTAGTCGACGGAAAAATACACCTTACCTGTATGTGTTTTTTTTCATCGGACCATGTTATCAAATTGGTTATTGGATATAACTGACAGTGGAAATTCATTTCTACTTTTGTACTTCAGTATATTTCAGTCTGTATTGTTTTAGTTTTTCTTATGTACAGGAGTTTAATCCATACTTTGTTTTTGTACACAAATATCTGTACTTTTACCAAAGTGTTGTGTGTGACTACTTTTACCACTTATGTGAGTTAGGCCAGGAACAACATTTGCACATTTTGGGTCTTGAGATAAAACCTTACTCTAGAAGCAATCAATCCTTGACAAGGTTCACTTTGCTGACATTTTTATTACTCCGCATGTTGTCAAGGGGGCTACAGCAAGTGACGATACACATAAAAAGATAAAAGACGGGACGTGTATGATAATATCCATTTCTTTTCAACACTGCAAGCAGATTTCAATCTTACCTGCAGTCTTCTGAGCCCGAGCAAATCCCTCCTCAATGAAAAGGAGAAGTATCCAGACTGTAAAGGAAGGCCACACAGCGCGTAAGGACAAGCAGGGAATAAAGGAAAGTCAGCCAGTGCTTAGAGGGATTTGTGTGTCTCCAGTTGTTGTCTTTGGCGCTGAATGTATGTGACAGGCTGGGATCCATAGGGAGGAATAAACTCTTGCACCATCTGCCTGCTCAAGTCTCACTCCCAGTTTTCTTCTATTTTTTTCTCCTTATTATCCGGCCTTCCGTTTTCTATAGTGCCTCTCCTCATTCGGCTCACGGGTAAGCTGGAGTCTACCCAGCTGACTAGGCACTGGTCACCAGTCAATTACAGGGGCACATATAGACAAAAAAGCATTCACACACATATTCACACCGATTCACAATTTAGAGGCCGTGGTAGGAAACAAACTCTTCTTCGAACCCAGAACCTTAGAACTGTGAGGCAAACGAAACACTACTGTGCTGAATTATTATTTTTATCCTGTATATACAGTATCTCTCACGTCGCAATGTTTAATGCCGCCGTAGACGAGCCTCATGTGCAAAGAAAAACATAAAAAGTGCCAAGCAATCACACGTTGTGCCACATTGGCGTCCATTACGTAAAAAATCTGACCCAAATACAGCGTGGAGCCCGAGGCCGATGAAATGCGCTGCGACTTTCTGCCACGGTGCCGTCTGTTGTTGCTGACCCTGTGCAGCAAACGGCACATCACAACCTTTCAAGAACATTCCGATGATATATGCGTGCAGCCTTAAAATGTTACCCGGTAAGAACACCAGGGACCACCGTTTTTCCATTTCAGTGACTTGGGGTGTGTACGAGGGTCAATGCCTGGTGTGTGGGTGTGAGTCACAGACTGTAATTTGTTGTCCAGTTCAGTCGTGTTCGGCCACATCGCTTGGTGTGCGGCGGGGTTTATCCTAACCAAATGAGATGGGCGATATGTCCTTAGAATAAATTTACAACACTTTTTATCTTCCCTCATAGAAAATACGAAGTTTGCAAAATGTTTTGCCTTTTGCATTCTCCCAATCTGGGATCTGCTGTATTTCTTCCGTGGAACAATGGTTAAGAACATTGCCTGCCACTGTGGGGGACATAGGTTCAAGACCCTGACTGGACCATCTGCCCACAGTGTGTGGTGTCTGTGTTCACTGTGATGGGTAAAACGCAGAGAACATATTTTGTGATCATGACAATAAAGCTGATTCTTCTTCTTAATACCAAGCAAACTTTGAGTCCATCCTTGATTTTGAGTTCCTCTTCTTTTTCTTTTGTTAAATTGTTTAATCTTGCAGTGGTCTCTTGAGTTCATCCACAGCTTGATATTGTTCAACCCCACTAACATTAACGCTTTCTTTACTTTTTTTAAAATTAGTGACAAAAAAAAAAACAGCTCCCAAAAGGAACATTTCCACCCGTACACTCATGTTAATGTAATTCTGTTGATTTTTTTTTTAAAGGCAAATACTGTAGTAACTTATCATATTTGTGTTGAGTTTAAGGCTAACAACAACTTCATGCTGAGAAAATCAAGGGAGCTAGATATTTAACTAAAAACTGCTTTACTGTAATTGAAAAAAAAAAGTAAAATTAAATAATATCTTACTCACCTACATTCATCCTCTCTGCTGGGAGTTTAGGTGGCTTCTATGTCGAAACTCCAGTGACAATCGACATTTTTACGTCAACGTCAATATATGAACGATGACGGCAACTTTTCGTCCTAACGATCCCCGTCGTCGGCAGACGTGCTCCCTCTGGGGCGAACTGAAGCTCGCACATCAGGGAAGACACCAAGAGGAAGAGGAGGGGGAGGATGAGGAGGATGCCACAAGAGGGGTTTAAGACTGAGCTGGAGCGAGTTGGAGCATGAGGGAGGGAGCGATCACTGCGCATGTGCAACAAGAGCAATACTTTACATTTACAGCACATTACACTGTACCCCATTTATTAGACCGGTAGTTCTCAACTGTTGTCACCCTGGGGCCTGCATTTTCTTATGTTATTGCCACGTCGTCACCTACTTTTACGGTAGTGAAGGACAATAAAGAACATGAATTGTTAAAAAAAACAAAGCCTTTGAAAACATCTGACTATCATATTTTTAAACATTACACATGCTTACAGCTACAAAGTTCCTTTCAGAGAACCTCATTAAGGAAATGATCATGATAACGTAGAAAAATGAAAAAAAAGTATAATTTTCTGTTAGAATTGCACAAAACACGGCCACAAAACTTGACCCGCTGATCTCTTCTTTTTGAGGAAAGTCAAAATAAAAAGTCAAGTCCAACCTGGGATACATGTTGAATATTTCACAGTCCTCAGTTTTTTTGCGGCAGAATTTGTATGTAAGTCGGCTGTGAGTTAAAGATCAAATAATCCAATAAAAACGCAAACTAGTCCATTGCGCGCCATTTGTAACCTGAAAACATGGTATGTCAGTACCATCGAGGAGCCCCTGTAATTTTTTTACTACCTGTTTACAGACCCACCCATTATCGATCCATGATCACTTTTGGGTCCTGACCCACTAGTTAAGAATCATTGTATTAGACCTTTTGATGATGTTTGTAAACAACAGGCAGAAAGTGATTGACTCCTGCTGACTTCAACTGAAAATGATGACAAAACCTCGTTGTGTTTGGGGTCGGGCTGTCAAAATTATCTGTTATTTTCTGTTGTACAGCTGCTACATGGCTGCTCATCGTCGTCGCTGTCAGGTTCCGACCTCCTGATCGGCTCAAACATGTACGCTTTGACGAGGCCAAGATCAGTTGGGTGCTCTTGTGCGTCGAAATCCTCTTCCTCATATTCCAACACGTTGCTCGCCATTGCGTATAGTGCATAGCGCGCTGTGTTTGTCAATTCCAACGTCACTTCTGGTAGCCCTTGCGCTGTCTTGAGGTTCGGGTATGTTTGGGGAGGACTCAATATGCGTCATAAAAACCTCAACTATGGTTGAAAACTTGCTGGAATTGCGTAACATATAAACAATGCAAATATGAATTTTAACTGACCCAATAACATCTTTGTCATCTGACCTTTAATTGGCCTCGTACTGTGCTTGTGTGTGTGCTTTGTTGAGTGTGCTGTTCCTGCTGTATGCGCCTTGGCCTCTCAGGGGCAGTGTGGTGCACGCATGCAGATAACACACCTGCAAAACAGTAGTCAAATGACCAAAAGAAGAAAGGTGTGACGAAACTGAAATTTCGCAGAGTAGGAAGGCTATATATATAGCAATATAGCAAGTATTGCTATATTGTTTGTCTGTGTGTGTTCCTATGTGTATTCCTGTGTGTGAATATTCATTATTCAAGGCAAATTTTTATTAGCCCATCAATGGGGTTTTACATTATGTGTTAGCATTAAGCTGGGGATTTAAGTACGTGTTGTACTTAAATGTACACAATGTGTGTAATGTTTAGTTTTACAGTAGTATGGTAAGACTACAGCAACGCTTTTACAGTATGTGCTTATCTTATTTCTTGTGCTTGGATTTACAGTGTTGCAAATGAAATGTTTTCATAAGGTAAGCATATTTGTCCAGTCGTATATTGATAAGAATATTGAAAAAAAAATGTCCCTTTTTTGTACATTTAGAACAGATACAAAATGAGCAATTAATTTGTGATTAATCACATTAACTACAGAAATCATGCGATCCATCGCGATTTTAAAAATGTCATCGATTGACAGCTGAAGTTGGGGTTGCACTGCCGGCTACACCTCAAAACATTCATTGTTTTTCATTACAAAAAAAATTAAATATTATTATTTATCCAGAGGAACCTTAGTTTTACAGAAAAGATCGCAAGATTTAATGGCCACTTCTTAATGCACAGACTGAGAACCAAACCTCCATCATCGGGTTGGAAAAGGTTGATTTGACCTCATTGAGTTGTATCATAAATGTGTTTAAAACCAACTCAATGTGACTGATGAGCGCTTGGAGAAATTTAAGTTGCAAAGAAAAAAAAAAGTAAGAAACTTGTAGTAGAGCGTTTCTATGAACACCAGCTGTCATGCTGCAGCTGCCACCGTGAGCGATCCACACTTGACATGAGTGAAAGAAGACAAAGTTCAAAACAAGAGTAAGCCAAGAGGCATTAAGGACAAGTACCGTTGCCACGGCAACCCCAGATGGCGTCTTGCCTGCTGGGTGTGATGTAATCAGGTGCCTAGAAAGCAGACGTTGATAGTGAGACCAAATCCTCCTTCCTCCTGCTTTGTTCTCTTCCTGTGCGGCTGCAGGAAGCATGATGCGTTGTTTTGAGCCCCTTGTGTGAGCCAACACAACAGCAGCAAAGCTTTACTTTGAGTCTGAGCACGAGGTAAGTAAGTATACGTCCAAGTATATGGTATATCGCAACCCACAGCTCAGTGGGCCAGAATCCCACCTTCTCTGGTTCTTCTGTAGCCCCTGAAAGCTTTTCTTCGTATTTGGAGCACTATGAAAGTTAATAAAAGACAATCAATTTTCTGTGCAGAGCAGTATTTTTTGTTTTAATAATATTGTACATCACTGACTTTTTACTGAAGTACAAGAGTCTTTTATCTGTACTTCTGCTTCAGTACAGAGGGTGAGAACATTTGCCAGCTTTGTATATCTCCTTTGAAGAACACCCGACACTGGGAGATGCGTTATGTGCAATCATGTTATTTTTGTTGTTGAAAAGAGCAAAGAAAAGGTCAAAGCTGTCGACAGCCACATTCACTAGGCCCAATCACACTGAGGTTAATAAGTGTCAAGGACATTTTTGAACTCTTCCTGAGCACAATAATGTAGACTGGCCTTGAATCGCGGCCAGCCAAGCTCGCTCCGTTTCGCTGCAGCGCTAACACGTAACAGCTCGTCCAATCAGCTTCATTCATTCAAAGTCATTAGGATACCACCAACATCAGGATCCGCCGGATATCCTTGCAGCTTTGGTCTTTCTCACAACCATAATTTATCTGCACTTTGACTTTTTTAATTTATATTATGATTAGAGCCAATGTCTGATTATGTCACAGTTGATCTTTTTATGTACTAATTCAGTGCTAGAGACATTATACAAAGGAATTTTAAGGGCACCCTGAATTGGGGAAAAAAATTATTACATTGAAATTTGACATAATAAAGTTGTAATATTATGATAATAAAGCCATACTATCATGAGAAAAGAGTCAGAATATTATGATAATATGGTCATAATATTAGGAGAGATGTAAATCTTATTATGAGAAGATTTTTTTATTTTAGACAAAAAAGTAGTTTTAGAAGAAATGTTTTAATATAACGAGAACAAAGGCATAATATTTTAAGAATAATTCAGAATATTATAGGAAAAAACAAGAATAGTGTTGTAATATTAAATATATATATTATTTGTTTATTTAAAAAGTTTTTTCTTGAATTTATTCATGTAAAATTCATAAGTTTTTTTGTAATATTGGGACTTGAGTGTTGTAAACTCATCCCTTTACTTTTGTACTACTGTGAGTTTATTCTTGTAAAAAAAGAAAATTCTCCTAACATTTGATTTGTTTTCCTCTTTTTATTTCTTGTAAAATTACATTTTTAAAAAATCACCTAAAATGTTTTTTTTTTTTTTTTAACTAATTATTTCTTTTCTGTGTGGCCCCAAATGTGTATTGCGGTCAAAGACTCCTCCTCTGGATGTTTCCTCCCATTTTAAATTCTTAATAATCCTCATGATCTCTCACATAAGAGCTTATGTCCCAGGCGTCTCTACGTGTAAACACAAATATTTCTACAGGGAACACTGCTAAACTCTTTTCTTAATCTCTCTGGCTGCAACAAGCACCCATAAATAAATATTTTTGAGTATAATGTAAAGTATGTGTCTCCTTCAATCTAAAAAAAAAAACCTGACAGTCTTAAATCTTATTTAGAGGCTGTTTGTTGGTATTTCATCCAATAGAAAACATTGACACTACTTTGCAATTATCTGTTTCTTGTGGGCAAGATAAAATCAATTTAGCTACTACCATTGTTATTGTTACCATAATTGTTTCTCGTGCCTTTTGTGAGTAATTAAAGTGAAGTGGATCACTTGAAAGAGACTCCACTTCCTCTTTTCCTTGGAGGTGAGACTTTCTTTTCAGGGTTTTCTTTGTTGCATTTGGCAAGTCATCAAATCTTCAACCACTAGCCGAAACTCCTCGTTTCATTTAAAGCACGCCCAACTTCCTGAATGTGTCTTCCAAGCGCCATATGGCCAATCACCAGCGTTTGCGGGCCAGATGGCCAATGGCGGAGACCCTTAATCAAAAGAGGAGTTAAGCCCGAGAAGAGGAGCAGAAAGATTAGTCTGCTTGCCACCAGTTTGGAGGAAGCTGTGAGTGTTTTGATTGCGTGAAAGTGACTTTTTTTATTTGACCTTTTGAGCTGCAGCATGTCCAGTTAGACTCAGGTCACCCAACAATGCTTTTCAATTGCTGTGACCAAGCTTGCAATGATGATGGCATTCGAGAGACACAACTTTTTGTATACAAGCTATAGACCTTTCCACCATGATGTCAAACATACTTCCAGGTGGCAAAAACTCAGATTGCACCAACAATAAACAAACCCTTAAGCCTGCCGCACACCGAGCCACAAGTCTGATCACTACTGAAGTGGACCATTGTGAAAAAATGACAGTTGGCAACTCTTCACCACGTCATCCAGCACCGCACATCTACTGACACACTGCAAAAAAAAACTGTGACCCTGTATCGGGTTATGAGGCTCTTCAAATAATAGACTGTATTATATTTTCTTGAACCAGAAAAAATAGGGTGATTGTCAAGGAAGAAGCAGATTGCCACAAGGACAGGAAAGGAGCCATAATAAAGGGGAGAGTGTCGCACCATGCATGCAACAGAGACTCCATTTCTTTGCACTCTAGCCAGAGGGACATATGGAATTATAAATATAGTCATACTATTCTAAAACATAATATATACATACTGTATATATACTGGCGGCACGGTGGCCAACTGGTTAGAGCGTCAGCCTCACAGTTCTGAGGTGTGGGGTTCAATCCCCGGCCCCGCCTGTGTGGAGTTTGCATGTTCTCCCCGTGCCTGCGTGGGTTTTCTCCGGGCACTCCGGTTTCCTCCCACATCCCAAAGACATGCAATAATTGGAGACTCTAAATTGCCCGTAGGCATGACTGTGAGTGCGAATGGTTGTTTGTTTCTATGTGCCCTGCGATTGGCTGGAAACCAGTTCAGGGTGTACCCCGCCTCCTGCCCGATGGTAGCTGGGATAGGCTCCAGCACGCCAGCGACCCTAGTGAGGAAAAGCGGCTCAGAAAATGGATGGATGGATGGATATATACTGTGTGTCTCGCTTATGTGTAAAACCCGGACACAACCATGTCGTTAGGTCGCAGATGTAACAGCAAATCATAAATTCACAAGACCCCCCCACCCCCCCTTTCACATGCTGCAAATCTAAAAAGCTGTTTAATAAATGTGTTTCAATGAATTTAAATGAAGTGTTGGAGTTTGTATTATTAAAAATTTTGACAACAATATTTTCCTTTTTACTGCAAATGAATACAAGCTCCAATTATTGGCCTCGTTGACTACTAACAAATAGTATCATATTGGTCCCAAAAAAAACAAAAAAAAACATCAATCTATCTTTGAAGTACCCTGGATCCTATTGTTTACAAACATTATGAAAATGTCTATTAAAAAGTCTGCTTTTCTCATAACGTGTCCCCTGCATGTGCTCCACGCATTCTTTATGTATTGGAAAGCTGTAAAGATTCTTCTGACTTGACTTAGATGACATTTTTTTTCCCCCCTGATCATGTTTGACCCACAAATTTGGGGTAGGGATGGGTGGGGAAAAAAGCAGCAACACGCTTTTTCCTTGTGGAAAAACAGAAATCTTCTTAGACCAGCTTGATCTGTGCATGTGGCAGCAAGCCTGCAGGAGGATGAGCACATCGCAGCACATCAGTTTGGACTTCTTCCAAATTTTAGAACATAGGTAGTTCATAGCGGAAAAGTGGTCGACTGGTTAAAGGTTCTGCCTCACAGTTCTAAGGACTGGGGTTCGATCCCCAGCCCCGCCTGTGTGGAGTTTGCATGTTCTCCCCATGCGTGGGTTTTCTCCGGGCACTCCGGTTTCCTCCCACATCCCAAAAACATGCATGGTAGGTTAATTGACAACTCTAAATTACCCATAGGTGTGAATGTGAGTGCAAATGGTTGTTTGTTTGTATGTGCCCTGCGATTGGCTGGGAACCAGTTCAGGGTGTACCTGCCTCCTGTCCAATGATAGCTGGGATAGGCTCCAGCACTCCTGCGACCCTTGTTAGGATAAGCGGCTCAGAAAATGGATAGATGGAGGTAGTTCATAAAAACAAGTCTTTAGTAAGACGACAATGTGTTGGTGTTAATTATTGGTAAGATTATGTAAAAAATGTGACCCATACACTGGTGTTTGGTGCCAGAAAGAGGCAATAAGATGATATCTAGGTCAGTGGGAGGGTGGTCTTAACAGATGTCCATATACTGGAGGAACAGTGTAATATTCCAGTTATAGCATTGAGAGCTTTCAGTGGGGAGAATCTAGTGTATTGCTCCCTTTTCCCTTCTTCACTCTTTAATTTAGTCCAATATGCAAAGCTGCTCTTTGCAATCAGGCCTAAGCACTTGTCACAAGGGGCTTTAGCAGCGTAATTAAACTGAGTTAGAGCTTTAGGGCAAAAAGTCAGAGTCGATTACAAGTTTGGATTTTTGAAGAGAGAAAAAAATTGTATATAGGCTACATACACGAGTCAATACAGTATCACCATGTGCCTTTGAGATTTTGTTATTTCACCCTCCAAAAATCAGAGATTCCTCATTGAGGTTTATAGTTCTATTTGTATTTAATGTATACCATTTTGTTAGAAATGCATATTTCATACATGGAAATGGAAAAATATATTTTATTTCATTTCATATACTTTAATGTCCCCATGGGGGAATTAGTTGCAGACTCTGCGAGTCCTGCAGTACACCCCACAAACTTATAATCAGAATTTAACAAAATAAAATCATTAGGTATTTCACTCTATGGGTGGTGAATTTATAATAGACTGTATATGAATTAGACTGTTTTGAATTGAAGTACTGAAATTCATAGTTTTTTCATGATATTCAAATTTATTGAGATGCCCTTCATGCAGTATTTCTACCAGAATAAATCAGCCAGCAGTCTTTAATGGGCAAATGCAACTCATCAATTGTTAAACTATGGTTTATGGTTCATTCTTTTTATAATTATGAAAAAAGAAATCTGAGAAATGTCCAAGTGGAAGTAAATGCTTCGGCAAATACTCTATGCTCAGAAATCAGCAACAGAAGGACCAGGCGTGTGCATGTGTGTGCGTGCATGCGTGTGCGATGCAGACTCTCAGTTTTAATTCCAAAGCGCAGTGATTGCAACCAAAGCTTTAATCCAACCACAAACTGTACTGTAGTGTACTTATATTATGGCGATAACACCCACAGTGAAGAAGGAAATGCTTAACCTGTTTTGCTGAATGCAGAAGTAGGTTGTGCATACACCCGATGATTTGGTTTTAAATTGTTTGGTGTCACACATCTATAAAAATGTAACAATGTGTAAATATTAAAATAAATATTTTTTACCCCAAAATGTTGTAACATCTACACTAATGTAAATGCTCTTTGTATATAAATGTCAATTTCTATTTTAATAAATTGTGTCACATCTTGTTGTCATGGACTACATCACTTAATTGCTCCAAAAGACGACCATACGCTGCAATGTGGCCATTCAATTTGCATACTGTTCCCCATTTCCTCGCCACGATTGCTTCAAATAAGTATGCTACAACAAATAATAAAAAAAATATATATATATAATATATCAACCAACATACAATGACTTAGTACTATTTCTTCAGAAAACAAGTCAGTGTGACTTCAACTACTCGTTAAGGCGGTAATGACTGCCACAATATGGCGGCCATTCTCGTCTCCAAATAACGGAAATGACGTAGACGAGGCTTCCGTCGTCCACTTCCGTTTGTGGTGACGTGCTTTCTCGGCTTCCTTACTTTCAGACATTTTAAGACAACGCAAACGAAGCCCTAACCCAAAAAAGAACAAATGCTGCCGTATAAACGACAAAAGTGGACGACAACAACAATAACATGTCGGAGCGACGCCGCGCTTTGCCGTCGTGGATGTCCAAAATGTGCGACGAGGGGAAGGAAAAGCAGCCTCTGAAGACCACCAGAAAGAAGAAAGTAGCGCGGTAGCTCAAGTCAGCGAGTCAAATTATAGCATGCATAAAAGTCCTGACAGTTATTGATTGTTAATATTGGTTTTCCAGGGCTGTTTTCTATTGCATGAACACGAACGAGCTGCTCGAAGCAGCTGCTGCGTATCTTGGCTACCAGCATGGGACTCCCCTGTTCGGCCAGCAGGTGACGCCGTTTCCTCCTTTGTTCGACATTACATTAGTACCGGTGGGTAAACCATGGTGTTCAAGGGTCACATTTAATAAAAAAAAAAAAAAAAGGAAAATGGGCCAACTCGTTGGTAGATGAGGTTAAAAAAAAGTTAATGTTTATGTAAGAGTTTAATAATAAAATAATCCAATGACATTGTAATTGTAATTTTTGTTACTAATTTAATTGTAAATAATCAACTGACTATTTAATCATGTAAATTTAAAACTTAGATGTAAGACAATTGTTTATTTTAAGAATATATTTCATTTAATGAAATTAATAATCAGTTTGCCAGTGTTCTTCAGGAGATGAATAAAAAAATAAATAGATTACAGTAATACATTCTAATTAACAAATGTTAGGGACAAAAATGCCCAAATGAATGCCACAAATAATAATGGCAAAATAACATGCTCAATTTTATTGTATTATTTAATTAATTTAATTATAATTCATTATTGTATTCATAATTATTGAATAAACAAACCAAAGGAAATGTAAAATTGTTTATTATATTCATTTTTTGTTTTACTATTTAGAATAACTAAATTGCCAATTTCGTTCTACACTTTGCAACCACAGAAAAAAAGATTAATAAAGATTGAATGAGATCAACAAATAAATTTGAGGAACAAAAACATTAAAGTAATGCAACAAATATTACAAGACTAGTGATAATGTAAGTTCTCAGCGGATCAAAGAACAGAGCGGTCCATATGTGACCCCGTGCCGTACTTATCCCATTGCTGCATTACAGAGCTGTAACAAAAGTTATTCAAAATACAGAACAAAATAGTTTTTTATATTACTGTGTTAAAGCCTTATACATGCACTCACCACAATATTGGATACACCTGTGCGTTCTCAGTAAGTTAAAACATTATAGTTCTTATGTTTCTAGTTTGCTTTGCAGGACAGGCGAACTTGTGGTTGGCAAATCTGCCTCACAGTATTGAGGTTCTCGAATCTTGGCTCAAGCCAACCAGTGCCAAAAATTCTTGGCAAAGGCAGAAGTGGAATAAATTACAAATGCGTACTTTCTCACTTCCCTGGCCCTCCATGACAGGCTCAATCCAAGATGAAGGATGCCGCTCGAAAAAGTGTCTCCTCTGTAAAGAGGACGGGGAAGCAGGTGGCTTTAGAGAAAGAAGCGGTGCGTGAAGAGACCTACGTCTCAGAAACAGACTTGGATGTTGCCGAGATGGAGACTGTGCCTTACACCGGAAGCGACCAGAAGGAGGAAGACGAGGCTAGGCAGCAGACGGCGAAAACAGAGAAGCAGCATTTGACTGAAAACCAAGGCGGTGACGACGCCATGCGCCTTGTACGAGAAATCTTTTTCACCTGACAATACGCCACATACGTCATAGTCACACTGTTGTTGTATTGCGGGGATATGCGACACCTACCCCCAATAGGTGAAAATCCATAATAAAGAGGGATATTTTTTCTCTTATATAGTTTTACACTCAAACACTTTTAACACGTTTAAACCAGGGATGCATGGTCAATATTTTTTTTTCAAGCCGATACCGATAACTTGGATTGGATCTTGGATTTTCTTTTTCATTTTTTTTTCTTAATCAAAGCTATTTTTAATGTAATCGGATTTATCCATACGACATAATTCTACAAATCGACTCGATAATTATATGTCTGATAATTATCGTGCATCCCCAATTTAAAGTTATTAAAACATCCGTATCCCAATCACTCCCGTGGAACTTCATATTTGTCAAGCGGAATCCAACTGTTTAGTGCCACGGACAGACGTATATAGTTGTCAAGTATGTTGTTCAACGGGTAGTCTGGGAATACGGTCTTTTTGCTCAGCTTGTCTGAAATTCAGGTTTGTAAACCACTATAATGACTAACAGATCCCTGTAGAGGGCTGCGTTGCAGCGTTTTGGATGTGAGTTCAGCACAGCTTTTGAGTCGAAGAAAATCTCATCACATCGATTATGAGGGGGAGAAATGCCAACACATTGGACGTCGGACAGGTTTAGGCACCTCACACTCCCAACGGAGTTGCACTGGTGGACCTCAATAAATGAAAATACTATTAGATGCATCTGTATATGTATAGTATGAACAGACGGTGTCACATTAGAAAATGTCGTGATTGTGAGAAAAGATGATGCAGTTCATGGAGTGAATGACCAACTCTGCGTAAAAACACCGCTGACGTTTAAAATTGAGTCAATGTCGCTCACAGAACAGTTCTTAGTTATATATCTGAATAAATAAATGGATTATTTTGTCATCAAAACCCCTTTCTCAGTCTTGTTTATTGTTGTTGTTTCATAGTTTGAGGTGTCACAAAAGCAAACTATGTTGGCACCAAAGGCACTGTTCTGCTTTACGTTTCTTTTCACAAAAAGCTTGTTTAGATAATGATAAATTAGTGTCTTTGATCATGTAACTTACATGCAAACCTTTCGAGATGACGTAAGGGTTTGTTAGCGGTGTTTTGTATTGCTGATACCCGGAAGTGCGTGTGACGTCTATAAAGTGTTTCGCTTCTTTGCATTCCAATCACCTTTCAGTAAGATGCAGTGTGGGCGGTATTCTACAATGGCGTGTTCAGTGAGCCCAATTTCGCCAACTAATGGGGTATCGGCAGTGACGAGCGGCCCTGAACGCAGCACTCAACCCAAACCACATCTGTAAAACTCAAGTCAGTTATAGCCCATCAGCAGCCAGCTGATCGCTGTGTTTACTTCCTAGGTGCACTTTAATGGCAGTTGCATGACCGCTTTAGTCGATATTCAAACAAATATTTACAAGAAAGCTCTGAAACGTGAGTAAATAGAAGCTTTCGACGGGACGTCAACGGGTTCACGGGAGCGCGCGCGTTGGCAACGACAGAGGAGGCAGGCGCGATCCCGAGGGAAGACGTTTAGCGCGGGGACGCGCGCCCGCCACGGGAAAGAAGGCGAGTGTCCGTGCTTTCCTCCATCGTCGGCCAGCCAGCGTCCATCAAGGTGCGTCACACGTCTGTGAACTTTCGATGCCATGGTGGTTTCAATTTGTGGACTCACTTTTTGTCAAGTCTGAAGAGGGGGGCGGGCTAGTGTCCCGGACTTTCTTTCGTTTGTCTGTGAACTCACTTTTACACATCTCGACTGCCTTTTTGCTTTTGGTTACTATTTATTTATAACTGATTTTGTTTGATGTAGTAGCCCTATAATGTCGTAAAGACGCACCGATCTGAAGGTGAGGTTGTTGATCGTTGGGTAGTTTGAGGTATGAGGGAGACAGTCGAGAGAAGACTTTTGGTGAAGGTGAAGTAGACATGTTATTTGTTGTACAGCAAAAGTGGGATGATAGGTACGATAATTTGTGTATCGAGCGATAATCAGGCTAAATTGGAGCATTTTTTTTCCTCTCTGCCGATCAAAGTCAGCCATTGCCTGATTGTCAGATGTCTCCAAAGACAGGTACACACATACCGACAATCTGTCCTTCTTGATTTACCTCCCTGTTGATGAAAGCCAAAGTCCCGATTGTCTGATGTCTGTAAAAGATTATCCTGAGGGATTATTTTGTGGTGCGGGGTGTGTTAAATGTTATTGTTCTTCCCGGATATGCTCTGAAAACAGTCAGGGCTGACTGACAATCGTATTATTAAACCTGTTCCAAATCTACTATAGCAAATATTTTGGCCGAGTACACGCATACCCACAGTTGGGCCTAATTTGTCCTCTTTTCTGATCAACGTTGGCAAAGGCCCGACTATCAGATGTCTAAAAAAAATAAAAATATCCGATGGAATTATTCTGCGGTGGCGGCACGGTGAACGACTGGTTAGAGCGTCAGCCTCACAGTTCTGAGGACCCGGCTTCAATTCCCGGCCCCGCCTGTGTGGAGTTTGCATGTTCTCCCTGTGCCTGCGTGGGTTTTCTCCGGGCACTCCGGTTTCATCCCACATCCCAAAAACATGCATTAATTGGAGACTCTAAATTGCCCGTAGGTGTGACTGTGAGTGCAAATGGTTGTTTGTTTGTATGTGCCCTGCGATTGGCTGGCAACCAGTTCAGGGTGTACCCCGCCTCCTGCCCGATGATAGCTGGGATAGGCTCCAGCATGCTCCATTTAGGGGCCTAAGGCAAAACCAGCCTGTAAAAAATGCATTACAGTTAGTAAGCTCTGTAGAACGGCACAGCACCAATCACTTAAATACTACAAACACTCCTGTTTTCACTCTTACTGCCTGCTGTACTTTTTAGTCTCACTAAAAATTTTTACAACTCCACTCAATTGTAGCAGATGGAGGAATATAACCAAAGCATGATCCTGCCACCACACTACTTTGCTTCACTGTCGGGATGGTGTTCCTTTGGTGATGAGCAGTGTAATGTTTGCCCCAAACATACCTTTTTTTGTATTATGGGCAAAGGTTCAGCCTTTGTTTACATCAGACCATAACACATTTGTATATCCACGGGAGGTGACTTTGTGAATAGCGAGCATACCATGAATGAGCTCTGTATTTCTATATTTCCCCAAAAGAGTCAACATTGATCGTATTGGGTCATCGGGATGCATTTAACGTGAAGACGACATATGTCATTGCTACAGGTTCACAATGGGAAACAAGATTATTCGGAGGCGCGAGTCTGCAGTCAGCGCTCCTGGCTCACAGCAGGATCCAGCCGAAGACGAAAAGACCACGCCGAAAGCAGGTGCTGATGTGACTGCGGCTCAGCAGACTGTGCCAGCAGACGACTTGGACGTAGCGTTAGGGCAACAAGTGGCTGAGACGCCATGTCTCCCCAATGAAGAGTGCGTGTGCGTTCCTGAACCAATGCAAGAGGCGTGTGTTAAGGTGGATTTTGAGACCCTGCCAGTCTCGGAGAATGCGCAAGTCCAAGATGAGGAGAACGATCCATTTTCGTCTGCATCTCCTTCACTTGACCTGAGCACCCCTCTTTCTTTTCCCCAACCCACAATCACCCCGCCGTACCAAACACCCATCCCGGAGGAAGAGTTTGCAGACGTTCCCGCCGCTGAGGGAACTTCAGATGGCACCGGGGCTGCTGTGAGCTCTACCTTGGATCCAGATCCTGCGTCGGAGGCAGGGGATGCTGGGAATTTGGAGACAGGGACTGATGAGAATTCAGAGGAAAGCCTAAGTAAATGCCTGAAGGAGTTGTCGCTGATGGGAAACGATCCAGACCTCATTGACCAGACCCCCATCAACATTGGTGTGTCCGCTGAGCTGGTCTGTGGATCAGAAGATCTGTAGTCCCTCTATGACAGGGGTGTCAAACTCTTTGTCTCAGGCTGCATTGTAGTTATGATTTCCCTCAGAGGGCCGTTAGAACAGTGAAACCATATAAATGTTTAATCATCACCAAAACATTATTACCATTACACAACAAATTGAGGGATAACTAGTTTTGAAATCAGAAGACAAGGATAATAGTTTGTTCAAGTATTGTGTAAGTTACTGTAGACAAAGGGTTTGGTAACAGAAAAAAGCAATATCTCAACATTATTGTGTATTATTATGACAATTTGGAATTTGGGTACAGATTTTAGCAAAAATCACGGAAGTTGATGAGCATGATTTGCTTTCCCGGGCCACATAAAATGATGTGGCGGGCCGCATCTGGCCGCCGGGCCTTGAGTTTGACACCATGCTCTTTGAGAATCCTCAAGGAAACACAGACACTGATGTCCTTGGTTTTTGTAACAATAAAAGAACAGCTTCATTCTTGTGTTTCTTTACAAACATTTATGCAGCAAACAGGTGTTCACAGTAAAAGGATTTATCATGGGGGTATCGGGTGAACCGCATACCACATTTCCACAAATAGTGGCTCAAAGCTTTACTTACTCAACTACAGATGGGAGGATGCTATTTGGGGCAGGACTTTGTACAAACATGTTTTTGGAATAATATGAAACAATATTACCAGTACAGTAATCTCCCGAAAGTGGAGACTTATGGAAAACGAGTTCCCCATAATGATGTTACGTTTTGTGGAGACGGCATCTTGAGGCACAATTATTGTTCCAGTAGACTTAGCTACATTTTATTGTTGTGACTTTCGGCTTGTCCTGTCAGGGGTTGCCAAAGCGAGTCATCCACATGAGTTGTTAGGCGCAGCATTTATGCCAGATGCCCTTCCTGACTCAACCCACCATTTATTTATTGGGGCCGGCAGTGAGTGGGTATTGAGGTACTGACCAGAACACGTAGAAACAAACAAGCACTCACATTCACACCTACGGGCAACTTAGGGTCTTCAATTAACCTACCGTGGAGAGAACATGCAAACACCAGACAGGCCGGGGTGGGATTTGAACCCGGGTCCTCAGAACTGTGAGGCAGATGTGCTAACCTGTCGAGCACCGTGCCGTGTGGGTAACCTATCCATTATAAGAACTTTTTTTATATGGAAGATATGTAGCATGATCCAGAGGTGGGACCAAGTCATTGCAAGTCACAAGTCAGTCTCAAGTCTTTGCCCTCAAGTCCGGAGGCAAGTTAGGCAAGTCCCGTGTCTTGTCCTAAATTGAGACTGGCAAATCCCAAGTCAAGTCGCAAGTCTTGGCTTTCGACTTGGCTTGTGACTTGAAGTCGAGGCAGGCAAGTCCTGAGTCAAAGTCGCAAGTCTTGTTTCAAAGTGTAGGATTTACGAGACTTTGAGTTTCAAACTGTCGGACTAGCGACTTGACTCGGGACTTGCTTGTCTTAACTTCGGACTTGACTCTGTACTTGACGTGAAAGACGAGACTGACTTGCAAATCAAAGACTTGGTCCCACCAACTGAGTTAATTGCAATGACTGCTCATTTTATTTTCCAGAGGCGTTCAGTCATCTTGCCAGTATTTCAGAAGGACAGCCACTATTTGAGGACATTCAGTACTGGGACAAAATAGAGTTTTCATTTCTGCAAAGATCAATTCATCAACTCTTCTCTTATTTTTCAAAAAGGTCACCAAAATGAACCAAAAATCATGCCCTTTATATTTACTTGCATGTCAATCAAGTGTATTTTCCATAGGGACAAGCTGTTAATTGTTCCTTTCTGACTGCAATATACACATTATTATTCTCATGTGCTGTTGTGAAAGAAACTGCCTGATAAAAGCAAGTTATGAGACAAAACTATGTTGTTTAGATTGTGTTCCGTTCCTACAGTGGTGACGTAACCACCACTACTAACTCAGTTGTAAAGTCCCAATTACAGTAAATATTTGTATGAAAAAACACTTTTAGGCCATAAATATAGAACAATCAAATGAAAAAAAAGTACATCTGTTGCTGAGTGTGCCTTCATCCGTAATATGCTGTCGGTGATAAGTCATAAGGTCGACATTACAGTGGCCTGCCTCGTTATAAGACAAAACCACGGCCAAGCGTGAAGAGCGCACATGTGGAATTGAAAAGTCCTGCTCTGATCATGTTAGAGGCATTGCCTTCTCACAGTCTTGGGGGGCGGGGGCACATTCTTTCCAGAGGAAGAAGTTTGGTTTTTGTGTGGAGGGGGCCTGGGTCAAAAGTCCTCAAGTGTGATTCTCGATCCATGAGAAAATCTGCTGCATCTCTCACCATCCGGCCCATCTTGACAAATTAAGTCATTGCCGTGGTATGAGAGGCCACCACTGTCTCGCGCTGAAGCTTGAGGAATGCTCCTCGGCTTCGTGTTTATGGCTCGCATAATTTTTTTGTTCCACGTTGCCTTCCAAGAAATAGCGTTACACTCCAAACGTTTGAACACACCTCCAGGGACAACCGACGCCGTCACCCAGTCTCCACCGAATAGAAAGACACGTTTTAGAACGCTCATTCCGTCCGTCAAGTATAACCAACTCTGAAGTCAGCGCTGTGTGGAGAGACTGGTCAAGGACACACAAGCCTGCATGATTAATGCTTATGTGTTGTTGTGATTCCTGTCATAGCAAAGCTCCATAAACACAACCACTGGACACATAACCCCCTACGTCTTGTTTATTTCCTGTCTGGACTGGACTGTGGCCAAAACTGAGCAACTCACAAAAGGAAATTAAATATCACCATACAAGGGGTTCTCAGTTTTACAACGGAGCAAGGAGAGACTAACCATTAGGCAAGCACAGGCAATCGCCTAGGACCCAGAGATTTCAAGGGACCCCCAAACATCTCAATAAAGCGGATTAATAAAGTTTTCTTTGATTTTAAAAAAATATTGCATTTCACATGCTTTAAAACAGCAACATTTTGAGTGCTCTCCTCTCCCTTCATACATTGGATGCAATGTGACACATGTGCAAACTTGATTCAGGAAGAGGGTAACAAAACAAACTTGTGTTGAGAAAAATGAAGTTAATATAGATAGATAAATATATCCATTTAAATCAAATTTATGAGGGATGGACTTCAATTCTTAAAACTGCATATGTTGGTACTGAGGTATAAATTTGGTGTACAGAATTTGAGACAGCAAAATCTTTGTGGGACACAGATGCGTGACTGGTTTTGCCTTAGGCCCCTAAATGGAGCATGCTGGAGCCTATCCCAGCTATCATCGAGCAGGAGGCGGGGTACACCCTGAACTGGTTGCCAGCCAATCGCAGCGCACATACAAACAAACAACCATTTGCACTCACAGTCACACCTACGGGCAATTTAGAGTCTCCAATTAATGCATGTTTTTGGGATGTGGGATGAAACCGGAGTGCCCGGAGAAAACCCACGCAGGCACGGGGAGAACATGCAAACTCCACACAGGCGGGGCCGGGGATCGAAACCCGCACCTCAGAACTGTGAGGCTGATGCTTTAACCAGTCGCCCACCGTGCCGCCGAGAAAGAAATTAGTTTAAAATCTTTTTTTTTTTTTTTTTTTTTACATTTTGTTAATGCACATTTTTGACCAAAGCAAAAGTACTAATTTTGATTGGGATCAAATCCATTTCAAGGTTTGAACTAAATTATAAATAAAATAATAAATTTAGTCGTCACATATTCAAGTATTTTTTCCAAGTTGGTCCAAAGTATAATTTTGTACGTGTATGTGATGTTTTGAACACACCCACGTTTATTACTATGTGCTAACGCAGTAGCAAAGTTAGTTACAGTAAATATTTGTATGAAAAACAGTTGTAGTCCATACATATAAAACAAGATGAGAAACAGTATAGCGTGGTAACTGAACATGGCTTCCTTTTATTTCTATTCTTACGCCTCTGCGCAAACTACAAGTAGTTGAGTGCGCGCCATTTGTAATTTCGAAACTGTATGTCGGAACTGTCGTCTTGTGATCAGACAATGCTGATTTCTTGTGTATCAGAGTTTTTCTGCACAATTGGGACAGATGATCAGATTCACTTAAAATGTACCACAGCTGGTTCTCACAAAAAGTTCAGTCTCTTGGAATGAGACGTACAGTTGCTGTCAGCAGTCACGTACCATCAATCCATTTTCGACCACTTATCCTGTTCAGGGTCACGGCTGAGTTGTGACTTTGGCAGGGTACACCCTGGACTAGTCACTGTAATCAATCTCACACCATATATGAACAAATAACGATTCACACCTATGGCCAATTTAGAATCTTCAATTACCCTTACATGCCTGTTTTCAGAATGTGGGAGGAAGCCACAATACGTGCTGCAAACCACAATAAATAAACTTAAATAAATACCTTGCTGACAGTGTCAATCAATACTCGGCATTAGATGCAACCAGATACTGCAGTTGTATAAAAGTTGATACGCGTTCAGAGACAAGGCTTAAACATGTCTTTTAATTCAGAAATGACAACAAACACGCTATTAACAACGGCTACACTTCTATTAAAGTGCAGCAGAACTAGTTTACACAACAACTCATTACAGTAACAGCAGAACATTTAAAGATAAACTGCAGTGCAGAACAGAAGGCTGTGTAGCCAAACAGTTAATGTGGAGGCTGATAAAAGGGTAGGGATTTTTAGTCCAGGATCTAACAGTCGGTATCCCATGGCTTTTCTTTTCTGAAGACAGAGAAATAGGACAGTCTTAGGCTGGATTTACACTTCATGGTTTCAATGATACAATTCCATTTTTTTGCTCTGAGGGGCACAATTAGGATATGCATCATGGAAGCGAAGAGAAAAAACAAAACATGGAATGGGATAGCTTCAGATTGGAATCTGGCCTCTTCCAAATATGTAATCTGATATGTACTGGATATCTGCCAATGCATCTGCTCAAACAAAACAAATAAACACTTTTAAAAAAACAACAGCAAAAGCATAGACAAGTGATTCTCAATTGTGGTACAAGGACCACAAATGGTATGCGTGCTCCTTCTAGTGGTATGCCAAAGAATCACTGCCTAAGTACAGATCAGTTGTATTTCATTTTTATTGCTACAATTTAAGAACTATTTGCTTTTGAACATTTATTTAGGTGTAATTATTATTGCAGTGCCCTGCGATTGGCTGGCAACCAGTTCAGGGTGTACCCCGCCTCCTGCCTGATGATGGCTAGGATAGGCTCCAGCACGCCCGCGACCCTAGTGAGGAGAAGCGGCTCAGAAAATGGATGGATGGATATTATTGAAGTTATATGTCCAATTGATTTTCATCAAATCATTTATTTAAAAAAAACACTGCTCATTAAATAAGATCTAAATTTGCCATAATAGCAGTGTGTCCATCAGTAAATAAGCAAGCAGTGGACGTGGAGTAATGTGGACGTGACCCTCAATTAAATCACTGGGGGGAGTCACCCAAGGCCAATTAAACACAATGCAACATTTACTATTTGTATTATTATTGTATTATTGTTTACTGATGCTTGAGATGTTTATGTGCAATTTGGCCATCCATGAATGTAAACACAGCCACATCGCATATGGGTTACTTGTATTGGTCATTACATGGAAATTGGGCACTTGAACCTGTACTGTAAATTCTGTCTTAATGAAACAAATGTATTGACTGTACTGTTCACATAGTTATTCCGATTCAAAATAATGCCTCTTTTGTGTTATGTAAACACAAATGGTTACGGTATCTCTGCTGTAACACTGTTGCATGTGCAATGACTAGTGCCCATTATGAAAACGTCCCGTGTGGTGTGTTCAAGGACACTGTGAAATTAGATTTTTGTAGATGTGTTTAGAGTCAAAAATACAGAAGATACTGATGCTGCAGTGTACAGTAACGATGTGTTATAGCATATATTGCCAACTCACGCTTAAGTGGTGGGTGGACGGTGGGGTTTGGTTGTGACACAGGCTTGAGTTTCACAATCCTTTCCTCGTGTTTGTGGAAAAAGGGGAAGCTTTTTTTTTTATAGAGCTAAACAATCCTGAATAAGTGGGCAAATTCAAACTTGTTTGATGGAAACTAATATTTGCTTTTAGTGCTTCATCCCTGTAACATTTCAGGCCACACTCATTTCTCTCTCGCTTGTTTCTTGATTTGCAAGTTAGTAGCTGGTTTGCATGTGTCTTTCATTGAGCTACTAAGTAAGTTTCCTGTAAAATAAAATAAAAAGAATACAAGTCACATTTAATCTCAGCATGACAGCACAGAAAAATAAATCACATTCATCAAGCATCATGTGGAGCTATTTCCTGTTGGCTCCAATCTGCAAAAATTGGTAAAGCGAAGGGAGATGAAAGGCAAATATGGAGACACAGCATATACAGTAGACTGTACGTGTACAAAGTAAACGCACAGTAGTATAATGTAAGGAAAGGCTGCAGTTGTATCAAATTTTGTGACTGCAGTGTTACAGCACTGGCTGCAATTCAAACATTCCTGCTACTTGGTTTTTAGTTTGTCTGCCCCCAGCAAACACACACACAGGCATCAAGCCATGTATCCACTGGGAATAGACACTGTCCACCATGAGGTATTCTCAGGGAAGTCGATCTTAAATCAGAGGACGTACAGTGGAGTTGAATGCTCCCGAAGTCGCAAATACAGAATTGGACCAAGAATTTCTGGAAAAATATGCCTGTAAAGTTGCAAAGATCATGGGATCAATTAGCAAACTGCACAACACCTCAATTCAATGAGCATCATTTTGCCTGCTCTCTGAATTTTTCTTTTTTAGCAACACAGCTGGAGTTTTTTGTTGTTATTGTTGTTTTGTGTGCTAATACAAAAAGTGGTGCTCTTCTTTTTATAATTTCCCTGTACAGTTAATAAAGGTTTTATCATGGGCGCACTTAAACCCTAGAATTGATTTATTTAGACATTTACTGAGGGAAAAGAGGTTAGATGTATATGTTGTTTAGCCAGAACATACATTATGCTTATGTAAATAACTGCATGCAATGTACAGATGTATGATAGATTATTTTGATACAAGCTAAGTTTCATTCAGTAATATTGAATATATGTTTGCGTGTGTGTCAGTGCAATATGACTCCAGTGTTAATCCAAGTGTGAATGCTTGTTTTGGCTATATGAATGAATTAATGAATATACACAGAAGTGACATTCCACATCCCTAGAGCCAGCTTCTGTAGCCAGGGATCGGATCGCCAAGGTCCCCGCCTTCGGCCACCGCCCAGCTCGCACTGCACCCGACCCCTATGGCCCCTCCCACAGGTGGTGAGCCCATGGGAAGGGGGACCCACGTTACCCTTTCGGGCTGTGCCCGGCCAGGCCCCATGGGTGCAGGCCCGGCCACCAGGCACTCTCCTTCGAGCCCCACCTCCAGGCCTGGCTCCAGAACGGGGCCCCGGTGACCCACGTCCGGGCAAGGGAAACCTGAGTCCATAATTTGTCTTATGAAGAGACATCTTTGAATGTCACCTCTCTGGCAGGGAAGGAGCCCGAGCTGGTGTGTGAGGTCGAGAAGTTCCGAATAGATATAGTCGCACTCGCCTCCACGCACAGCTTGGGCTCTGGTACCAGTCCTCTCGAGAGGGGTTGGACTCTCTTCCACTCTGGAGTTGCCCACGATGAGAGGCGCCGAGCAGATGTGGGTATACTTATTGCTCCCCGGCTCGGCGCCTGTACATTGGAGTTCACCCCTGTGGACGAGAGGGTAGCCTCCCTCCGCCTTCGGGTGATGGGAAGGGTCCTGACTGTTGTTTGTGCCAATGCACCAAACAGCAGTTCAGAGTACCCACCCTTTTTGGAGTCCTTGGAGGAGGTGCTGGAGAGCGCTCCCGCTGGGGACTCCATCGTTCTGCTGGGGGACTTCAATGCTCACGTGGGCAATGACAGTGAGACCTGGAAGGGCGTGATTGGGAGGAATGGCCCCTCCGATCAGAACCCGAGCGGTGTTCTGTTATTGGACTTCTGTGCTCATCACGGCTTGTCCATAACGAACACCATGTTCAAGCATAAGGGTGTCCACACGTGCACTTGGCACCAGGACACCCTAGGTCGCAGTTCGATGATCGACTTTGTGGTCGTGTCATCGGACTTGCGACCGCATGTCTTGGACACTCGGGTGAAGAAGCTGTCAACTGATCACCACCTGGTGGTGAGTTGGCTCCGATGGTGGGGGAAGATGCCGGTCCGACGTGGCAGGCCCAAACGTATTGTGAGGGTCTGCTGGGAACGTCTGGCGGAATCCCGGCAGAAGGAGTTTCAACTCCCACCTCCGACAGAACTTTGCTCATGTTCCGGGGTAGGCGGGGACATCGAGTGGACCATGTTCCGCGCCTCCATTGCTGAGGCGGCCGACCGGAGCTGTGGCTGTAAGGTGGTTGGTGCCTGTCGTGGCGGCAATCCCCGAACCCGTTGGTGGACACCAACAGTGAGGAATAGCGTCAAGCTGAAGAAGGAGTCCAATCGGGCCTTTTTGGCCTGTGGGAATCCTGAGGCAGCTGATGGGTACCTGCTGGCCAAGCGGAATGCAGCTTTGGTGGTCGCCGAAGCAAAAACTCGTGCATGGGAGGAGTTCGGTGAGGCCATGGAGAAAGACTTCCGGACGGCTTCAAGGAAATTCTGGCCCACCATCCGGCGTCTCAGGTGGGGGAAGCAGTGCACCATCAACACTGTGTATAGTGGGGATGGGGCGCTGCTGACCTCGACTCGGGACGTTCTGAGCCGGTGGGGAGAATACTTCGAAGACCTCCTCAATTCCACCGACACGCCTTCCCATGAGGGAGCGGAGTCTGGGTTCTCTGAGGCGGGCTCTCCTATCTCTGGGGTTGAGGTCACCGAGGTGGTTAAAAAGCTTCTCGGTGGCAGGGCAGGGTGGATGAGATTCGCCCGGAGTTCCTCAAGGCTCTGGATGTTGTAGGGCTTTCCTGGTTAACACGGCTCTGCAACATCGCGTGGACATCGGGGAAGAGCGTCTGGATTGGCAGACTGGGGAGGTGGTCCCCCTTTTTAAGAAGGGGGACCGGAGGGTGTGTTCCAACTACAGGGGGATCACACTCCTCAGTCTCCCTGGTAAGGTCTATTCAGGGGTGCTGGAGAGGAGGATCCGTCAGGAAATTGAATCTCAGATTCAGGAGGAGCAGTGTGGTTTTCGTCCTGGCCGTGGAACAGTGGACCAGCTCTATACTCTTAGCAGGGTCATCGAGGGTGCATGGGAGTTCGCCCAACCAGTCTACATGTGTTTTGTGGACTTGGAGAAGGCGTTCGACCGTGTCCCTCGGGTTGTCCTGTGGAGGGGGGTGCTTCGGGAGTATGGGGTACCGAACCCCCTGATACGGGCTATTCGGTCCCTGTACGAGTTTGGTCCGCATATCCGGCAGTAAGTCGGACTCGTTTCCGGTGAGGGTTGGACTCCGCCAAGGCTGCCCTTTGTCACCGTTTCTGTTCATAACTTTTATGGACAGAATTTCTAGGCGCAGCCAAGGCGTAGAGGGGGTCCGGTTTAGTGGCCTCTGTATTGCATCTCTGCTTTTTGCAGATGATGTGGTTCTGTTGGCTTCATCAAGCCGTGACCTCCAACTCTCACTGTGGCAGTTCGCAGCCGAGTATGAAGCGGCTGCGATGAGAATCAGCACCTCCAAATCTGAGACAATGGTCCTCAGTCGGAAAAGGGTGGCGTGCCCTCTCCAGGTCGGGGATGAGATCCTGCCCCAAGTGGAGGAGTTCAAGTATATTGGGGTCTTGTTCACGAGTGAGGGAAGAATGGAACGGGAGATCGACAGGCGGATCGGTGCAGCGTCTGCAGTGATGCAGACTTTGTATCGATCCGTTGTGGTAAAGAAGGAGCTAAGCCGGAAGGCCAAGCTCTCGATTTACCGGTCGATCTACGTTCCTACCCTCACCTATGGTCACGAGCTGTGGGTCGTGACTGAAAGAACAAGATCCCGGATACAAGCGGCCGAAATGAGTTTCCTCCGCAGGCTCTCCCTTAGAGATAGGGTGAGAAGCTCGGTCATCAGGGAGGATCTCAGAGTAGAGCTGCTGCTCCTCCACATCGAGAGGAGCCAGATGAGGTGGTTGGGGCATCTGATTCGGATGCCTCCCGGACGCCTCCCCAGTGAGGTGTTCTGGGCATCCCTGCTAAAACTACTGCCCCCGCGACCCGACCTCGGATAAGCGGGAGAAAATTGATGGATGGATGGATGGATATCCACACACATACGTACTTACACACACACAGACAGAGTATATACGTACTTTGGTGCTTTAGCTCCTCTTTGCACTGGGATCAAGTTTGTTTCTGTAAGTGAAGATCACACACTATTAGTGACTATTATTTCAAACACTACACAATCCGATGAATTGTTCATATGCAGTGGGTCAAAGTCAACACGTGACAAAAAGCTACAAAATATAAACAAGCACACGTGCTGTGTCATTCTCACCATTGCGCCTCTTTGCAATCCTTTCAGGCTTTGCTGTTTTACAGATGGGAGTCAGGTTGACATCTGCATGGAGGAAGAACGTACATTCGACATATGTGAGGAATAATACACGACAAAATTGAAGCATGGATTGCAGCATGGTGGACTGTCTCACAGTCCTAAGGTTCAGGATTTGGATCTCGGTTCTGGCCTACCAGCGTAGAGTTTGCATGATCTACTCATATGCTTTTGTGTTTTCTCTCTCTGTCCAAAACATGCATGTAAGGTTTATTAAGACACTAAATTGTCTAAGTTTGAATCGAAGTGTGAATGCTTGTTTGTGTACATCTGCCCTGCGACTGGCTGCCGACCAGTCCATGATTTACCCCGCCTCTCACTCAAAGCCGGATCCAACTCACCCACCACCCTGAGGAGGACAAACACTATATAGAAAATGGATGGAAGTGTAGAAAATGGAGGCATATGAATAAAGTGTGAGATATTCAGCTTTGACAGAGGACTGTGTCTACTGCTACTGTTGTTTTCAGTGAGTAATAATTTGATGCAATTTGGAAACAGCGGTAGGACAGGGGTGTCCAAAATTACGACTCGTGGTCCATTTTTTAACAGCCTGCAATAGATACTAAAAGTAACATTTGACAGGGCCTGCAACGCTATAAAAAGAAGAAATGTGAAATGTGTGGGTTATGAAAAAGCACACACAACGACTGCTTTGGTTCTATATCGAGCTTTTCAAGAAATCGCTGGCCTAATAGCATGATTGCCTGATTCATTTTTAACTTACTGTCACAATATCATAAATACCAATTACCGTAATTTCTCGTGTATAAAGCGCACCCATGTATAATACGCACCCCCAAAGTTGACCTCAAATCCTGGAAAACCCTTCTCCCTATGTATAATGCAATTTTACAATGCATGATTTTGATTTTCAAAACATGAAGTATCTGTATTTTGTTAGTTTTTCAAAGAACTATTCTGAAGTTAAGCACTTTATTTGAACACATAATACTTTCTTTTTATTTACTTGCTCTTATTTTGAAATTCACAGCCCTACTTTTATTTCGTAAATAAGAAAACACACAGTTGTGCTCATATGTTTGTTTACCCAGGCAGAATTTGTAAGATGTGTACATATATGCAGTCATATGTACCCCTGTCATATTGGAATGAAAATGTAGACTACACCTTTTTCATAACCTCGAGGTGGCATACTAGAATGAAAGTGTAAAACTTTTTCATAACCTCTAGGGGGCATTGGCATATTGGAATGAAAATACAGCTTTTTCATAACCTCTTGATGGCGCCATACATTTATAAAATGTGAAAGTTTTTTTATTTTCTCCTATGCATAATGCGCACTATTGACTTTTGACAATTTTGGGGGTAAAAAAAGGTGCATTATACACGAGAAATTATGGGATATGGATGATAAAAAATGTGTGTGTCTTTTTTTATGTGTGTTTAGATTCTCAGTCATCCAGGCCATGGTAATCTGCAAAGATTGAATCGAAGCAACTGGACTCTTGTTGTTTGTTGAATTTGTTGTGTTTTGGTTTTCCAAAAATGTTCAAAAATAACTTGGGAAATTATGCTATTAGGATACCGATTCCCTTGATAATGTTGAATAAAGATGATCCCTTTTTAGAAGCAAAAAAGTGGTTTGAGATACTTTCTGCTCTTTCAAAGTCTAATTTGTGTACATATCACATTAATGATCCCCAAGTAAACACTGCTTTAAAAAAAAAGTCAGTTTACTACACATTGTCTTACATGTTTCCATTTTTCTGTATGCGGCCCTTGGAGGAAAAGGTTTGGAAACCTGAGTAATAGAAGAAGGATTTACTTTTTAAATTCAAACACGGAAAACTCCGGCTTGCGAGGGTTTCGTGTGGCGCTCCCGCCAACACTCTCTCAGGTTTTGGGAGGGTAGGTCTCTCTCTCTTCTCTCCCTCTGACGGCGAGCGACGGTGGGTGGCCGTGAAGCGCGCCGTAGCCTCGAGAAGGACCTTGTGCATGTCGCACTTCTGACGGCAGGAGAACAGGACAGATCCAAAAGTGCGACTAGTCACTTTCTCAAAAGGCATCACGCAACCTGAGGGAGTGAAACAAACAGAAATAACACCACAAATACTGTAAGTGAACTCAGTTCCCATACATTGAGGCTTTGATGACACACACTGTTCTCTTACCTGCACATCTTTCATTGTAGTGGGATTGTTGTTCTTCTTGTCTTTTCTCCCCAAACATGTCACTTTTCTGCAACTCTGGACATCACAACATAACATTTATAAACACAATAAACAATACATCTACTTGAGATACATATGTATTTACTTCATTGCTTACTTTCTCCATCACTGCATTTAATAGTTCTCAGTACATTGTGGTCTTGCTCTGGAGATTTCAGTTGGGGACTTTGACGAAAAAAAATTACAAAAAAATAAAAAATTAAAACAATGATAAATGCTTTAGTGTTTGAAATTAGGCACTTCACAACTCGGAAAAAAATAATCATTATTGTTTTTGAATTGATCTACTTAGAATGTGCAAGTATTCCAAATGAAATGTAATGTAAATGTACAGAGGGTTCTCGTTTTACAGTCGTCCCAACCTACAACGTTTAGTAGTTTAAACCAATATGCGCGATGTCGTAAGAATATGTCATCACCTAGCATAAGAAGGTACACTAAGTTAGCGCCCTACTTAGTTTTTTATTTGATTGTTTTCTATTTAAGCAGCACAGTGGAGTAGTGATTAGCACATCCACCAGGTTGGGGGTTCAAATCTGGGCTCCAACTTTGCTGTGTTTGAGTGGGATTTCTACAGGTACTCTCCCTTCCTCTCATATTCCAAAAACATGCAAGTTAGCTTTATTGAAGACTCTAAATTGTCCATAGATGGTAATGTGAGTCTGAATGGTTGTTTTTCTAAGTGCCCTGCAATTGGCTGGTGGGTGCACCCTGCCTCTTGCCCAAATTCAGTTGGGATAACACGGATGGATAGATGGATATGTTTATGGCATGGAAGTGTTTTTTCCATACAAATAATTACTGTAATAATGACCTTCAGTGGCAGTTGGCCAATAGAGAGTGCTAGGGCTCCTCCCCACCACTCACCAGGAAGACCAAAATTAAATAGTAAAATTTTAAAAATTCAAAATATATATCTACTTTTATAGGGTCAGGAAATGCAGCCCAATGGGGGGGCCACAAGTCACTGCAAACTGTAGGCCGGTCCCAAGCCCGGATAAATGCAGAGGGTTGCGTCAGGAAGGGCATCGGCTTAAAACTTTGCCAAGCAAATATGAGCGTTCATCCAAAGAATTCCATACCGGATCGGTCGTGGCCCGGGTTAACAACGTCCGCCACCGGTGCCGTCAACCTGCAGGGCGCCGTTGGAAATTCAGCTACTGTGGGTCGAAGTCAAAGCAGAAGAAGAGGTGCAAAGCGGGTTCTTCGGTAGAAAGAGAAGAGGAAAGCACAGAGCCTAGAACTGAATGTGGGGACTTGAATGTTGGGACTATGACAGGAAAATCTCGGGAGTTGGTTGACATGATGATTATGAGAAAGGTTGATATATTGTGTGTCCAGGAGACCAGGTGGAAAGGCAGTAAGGCTAGAAGTTTAGGGGCAGGGTTTAAATTATTTTACCATGGTGTAGATGGGAAGACAAATGGAGTCAGGGTTATTTTAAAAGAAGAGTTGGCTAAGAATGTCTTCGAGGTGAAAAGAGTATCAGATCGAGTGATGAGGCTGAAACTTGAAATTGTATGATGTGATTAGTGGCTATGCCCCACAGGTAGGATGTGACCTAGAGGTGAAAGAGAAATTCTGGAAGGAGCGAGACGAAGTAGTTCTGAGCATCCCAGACAGAGAGAGAGACGTGATTGGTGCAGATTGTAATGGACATGTTGGTGAAGGTAATAGGGGTGATGAAGAAGTGATGGGTAAGTACGGCATCCAGGAAAGGAACTTGGAGGGAGAGATGGTGGTAGACTTTGCAACAAGGATGCAAATGGCTGTAGTGAACACTTTTTTCCAGAAGAGGCACGAACATATGGTGACCTACAAGAGTGAAGGTAGAAGCACGCAGGTGGATTACATCTTGTGCAGACGATGTAATCTGAAGGATTTTACCAACTGTAAGGTAGTGGTAGGGGAGAGTGTGGCTAGACAGCATAGGACGGTGGTGTGTAAAATGACTCTGGTGGTGGGGAGGAAGATTAGGAAGACAAAGGCAGAGAAGAGAACCTTGTGGTGGAAGCTGAGACAGGACGAGTGTTGTGCAGCTTTTCGGGAAGAGGTGAAACAGGCTCTCAGTGGATGGGAGGAGCTTCCAGAAGACTGGACCACTGCAGCCAAGGTGATCAGAGAGGCAGGCAGGAGAGTACTTGGTGTATCTTCTGGCAGGAAAGGAGAGAAGGAGACTTGGTGGTGGAACCTCACAGTACAGGAAATCATACAAGGAAAAAGGTTAGCTAAAAAGAAGTGGGACACTGAGAGGACCGAGGAGAGGCGAAAGGAATACATTGAGATGTGACACAGGGCAAAGGTAGAGGTGGCAAAGGCCAAACAAGAGGCATATGATGACATGTATGGCAGGTTGGACACTAAAGAAGGAGAAAAGGATCTATACAGGTTGGCCAGACAGAGGGATAGAGATGGGAAGGATGTGCAGCAGGTTAGGGTGATTAAGGATAGAGATGGAAATATGTTGACTGGTGCCAGCATTGTGCTAGCTAGATGGAAAGAATACTTCGAGGAGTTGATGAATGAGGAAAATGAGAGAGAAGGGAGAGTAGAAGAGGCAAGTGTGGTGGACCAGGAAGTGGTAATGATTAGTAAGGGGGAAGTTCGAAAGGCATTAAAGAGGATGAAAAATGGAAAGGCAGTTGGTCCTGATGACATTCCTGTGGCGGTATGGAAGCATCTAGGAGAGGTGGCTGTGGAAGTTTTGACCAGCTTGTTCAATAGAATTCTAGTGCGTGGGAAGATGCCTGAGGAATGGAGGAAAAGTGTACTGGTGCCCATTTTTAAGAACCAAGGTGATGTGGAGAGCTGTGGAAACTATAGAGGAATAAAGTTGATGAGCCACACAATGAAGTTATGGGAAAGAGTAGTGGAGGCTAGACTCAGGACAGAAGTGAGTATTTGCGAGTAACAGTATGGTTTCATGCCTAGAAAAAGTACCACAGATGCATTATTTGCCTTGAGGATGTTGATGGAAAAGTACAGAGAAGGTCAGAAGGAGCTACATTGTGTAGATCTAGAGAAAGCCTATGACAGAGTACCCAGAGAGGAACTGTGGTGCTGCATGCGGAGGTCTGGAGTGGCAGAGAAGTATGTTAGAATAATACAGGACATGTACGAGGGCAGCAGAACAGCGGTGAGGTGTGCTGTAGGTGTGACAGACGAATTTAAGGTGGAGGTGGGACTGCATCAGGGGTCAGCCCTGAGCCCCTTCCTTTTTGCAGTGGTGATGGATAGGCTGACAGATGAGGTTAGACTGGAATCCCCGTGGACCATGGTGTTTGCAAATGACATTGTGATCTGCAGTGAAAGCAGGGAGCAGCTGGAGGAACAGTTAGAAAGATGGAGGCATGCACTGGAAAGAAGAGGAATGAAGATTAGCCGAAGTAAGTAAGTATATGTGCATGAATGAGAGGGGTGGTGGGGGAAGAGTGAGGCTACTGGGAGAAGAGATAGCAAGGGTGGAGGACCTTAAATACTTGGGGTCAACCGTCCAGAGCAATGGTGAGTGTGGTCAGGAAGTGAAGAAATGGGTCCAATCAGGTTGGAACGGGTGGAGGAAGGTGTCAGGTGTGTCATGGGACAGAAGAGTCTCTGCTAGGATGAAGGGCAAAGTTTATAAAACAGTGGTGAGGCCAGCCATGATGTACGGATTAGAGACAGTGGCACTGAAGAGACAACAGGAAGCAGAGCTGGAGGTGGCGGAAATGCAGATGTTGAGGTTCGCTCTCGGAGTGACCAGGTTGGATAAAATTAGAAATGAGCTCATCAGAGGGACAGCCAAGGTTTGATGTTTTGGAGACAAAATTAGAGAGAGCAGACTTCGATGGTTTGGACACGTCCAGAGGAGAAATAGTGAGTATATTGGTAGAAGGATGATGAGGATGGAGCTGCCAAAGAGAAGGTTGGAGGGAAGACATGATGGCAGTTGGTGTTCGAGACAGCACTGGGGCGCCCCAAGGTTGTGTCCTCTCTCCGCTGCTCTTCTCTCTCTACACGAACGACTGCACCTCAGCGAACCCGACTGTCAAACTCCTGAAGTTTGCAGATGACACCACTGTCATCGGCCTCATCAAGGACGGTGACGAGTCTGCATATCGACAGGAAGCGGAGCGGCTGGAGCTGTGGTGCGGCCGACACAACCTGGAGCTGAACACGCTCAAGACTGTAGAGATGATCGTGGACTTCAGGAGGCATCCTTCGCCACAGCTGCCCCTCACGCTGTCCAGCTGCCTTGTGTCAACCGTCGAGACCTTCAAGTTCCTGGGAATTACAATCTCCCAGGACCTGAAGTGGGCGACCAACATCAACTCCGTCCTCAAAAAGGCCCAGCAGAGGATGTACTTCCTGCGGCTTCTGAGAAAGCATGGCCTGCCACCGGAGCTGCTGAGACAGTTCTACACAGCGGTCATCGAATCAGTCCTGTGTTCTTCCATCACAGTCTGGTTTGGTGCTGCTACAAAAAAGGACAAACTCCGACTGCAACGGACAATCAAAACTGCTGAAAGGATTGTCGGTACCCCCCCTACCCACCCTTGAGGACTTGCACGCTGCCAGAACTAAGACAAGGGCGTGCAAAATCCTCTCGGACCCTCCCCACCCTGGTCACCAGCTCTTCCAGCTCCTTCCCTCAGGTAGGCGCTACCGATCAATGCAAACTAGAACTAGTAGACATTCCAACAGCTTCTTCCCTCTTGCAATCAACTTCTTGAACAGCTAACTTACAATTCCATTACAACAAGCTGGCAATTTTTTGACTTGAGTTCGTTGTCACATTTCTGTATTATGTATTACTCGTGCACTCACTGTAGTTGTCTCGCCGTGCTGCACTATTTGCATATAGTGGCCACTCATGCCAGAGTAGCATCTGCTCCATTTGCACACTGATTGAGGAGTATCTGTAACATTTGCACAACCATTGTCCCAGATTATCGCAGTACTCGTCACTTTAAACCGCATACACTCCTTGAAGTCTCAGTGCCCTTTGCACAATGGTCATTGCACCGGACTATTGCGATATTAGCCATTCGAACTGAGGACTCTGCATCTTTTTGCACAATTGTTGTTTGTTGTTGTTTTTTGTCAATGTCTTTATGTCTCCAAAGTGTTCTGTAAATTGACTGTCTGTTGTACTAGAGCGGCTCCAACTACCGGAGACAAATTCCTTGTGTGTTTTGGACATACTTGGCAAATAAAGATGATTCTGATTCTGATTCTGATTCTGAGAGGAGGATGCAGGAGATAGGCTTACATGGAAAAGGATGACACGCTGTGGCGACCCCTAACGGGACAAGCCAAAAGGAAAAGAAGATAGGGTCAGGATAAATATTATAAAGTTAATGATGAGAAAAGTTGTTTCGTTCATCTGTGTTTGATTTGTGACATGCTTCCGGTCTTGAGCGCAACTATCTTTAGCCATGGACTGATCATTAAAAGTTGTACATGTGCAGTAGCTCCTCTACAATACAAGAGAGAAGGTATGTTGGGGCGGAGCTACCCAACAGCCAGAGCTGAATTGACTCCCAAGTATGCAGCACTTCCAGGTTCGGTGTTCAGTGGCATGTGAACTTCAGGTCGGCGCAGACTGCTGGAATGATTGAAACTTACTGTAAATGACTTTCCAAGTATTGTCTACTCTGCAGCGAAACACTTCAGAGTAAGATGGGATTGGCTCCAGCTCGTCCCTGACCCGAATGAGGGTAAGCGGTGCCCAGTGACTGTTTTTATGTCTCAAAAGTATTCTCTGTCAAATTGCTGTCTGTTGTCGTACTAGAGCGGCTCCAACTACCGGAGACAAATTCCTTGTGTGTTTTTGACATTCTTGGCAAATGAAAGTGATTCTGATTCTGATAATGGATGGATGTTTTATATTTATGGCCAAGAAGTGTTTTTCATTTAAAAATAAAATTAGTGTAATAATGACTTTACTACTGAATTAATAATTGAGTATGACAAGTTTCCAAATTACCAAATTCTGAACTCCACAGTAAACCTAGGACCCCCTTTAAATTGTAAAGATAGCTTCCAACCTGTCTCCTGTATATGCATCTCTGCCTCCCTTTAGTTGCTGTACTTGGGACTGCATAAGGGATCCAGTACCGTGACACGCGGAACATGACACAATCCTTCCGCTGCTTTCAGGATTTTCTTTCTCAGCACTTTCACATGATCTCACATTCTTGGCGTGACTCCCTTCTGCTTCTTCTTTCTCCTTCGTGTTGAATATATTTGAGGAATGCAGCAATTTAAAGACACTGCGAGTCCTGGGGTTGACTGGTGACAGGCGACCTCTTTGCAGCAGCAGTGGTGATGAAGCAGAAGATACGCCCAACTCTTCAGCAGCTTGTGTGTCAAGCTTCTCATCTTCCTCTTGCTTTAGATCAGAGATTCCCAAGGATGCAACTTCATAGACAGACAGATTCAACCAATCACCAACCAAATTCAATAATTATATATTGACCATTAAGATCTCGTTTGACAAAGCTGAGTTCAGGCTATGGACTTACTAGCGTGTTTGCAGGTCTGCAAAATGAACGTTGCAAACTTCCTGACCTCCTCGTTCGCGTCTTCAACAAGCAGCGTGATGATTAGCGGCAGGCCGCCGCACTGCACCAGCTGACACTGGTGTTCCTCTGCAGAGAAGCAAAGAAAATGGGCTGCTGGACTGCAGTGCTGTACTCTTAAAGTTACAGTTACAATCAGATAAAAAAAATGAAAAAAAAAAACAACAGTACGTTCTCCTTTGTATTTTTGGGTGAGAATTGTGGCCCACAGTTATCTTGGCCTTTCATAAAAAGCTCAAAAGTGCATTGGTGACTGTGGCTCTCCTTTTCCACATGGAACATGGAATACACACGGAAGGATTACAGTGTGTACTGTAAAAACTAGGGCTGTGCAACAAATCAGTGGTGACTCAAAATGGTATTCGAGTCCACTGAAAAAGAACGAACGCCGAATCAGAATTTTCAGATTCGAATCACAACGAATCCAAGAATAACATACGACTTACTGTATTCTGTCAACAGTTTGCAGTGCTGCCACGCCACAAGTACTGTAATAATATAAAACATTTCAAGATTTTTCGCCTTCGTTTAAGGCTGACGCCATTTGGACTTACTGCACAGTTTCTGTGCATGTATGCATTTCTAGCTACAGTATAGCCCTCCACTCAGATTCACACGAAAGGAGGGGTCCATTAGCCTGTTGAGAGACTGTATCTAGGTCCTCAGTTGATGTGCAGTACTATGCTTATGCCGCAGTGAGGCCCAAGGTCACTTGCTATAGGACCCATGCCTGTGTCATCTTTGTTCCTTTTATGTGTGCTTCCTTTCTGAGTGTCAGTTGTTCTTTGAAGCTTTATTCTTTAATAGCTGTTGTCCCCGTGAAGCTGATGTGAGCAACAGCTCCTATTAAATATGCCATGCTTGGCTAAATAGATTCTTAATCTCCATTAGCCATTTATCCAAATGCAATATTAAGATGCAACAATTTAACAGCCTAGACCCGAGGATCTGCAGTACAAAAAAATTTAATGTCACAAAATCTAACGGTGCAATGTCATCGTTAGTGCTCAGACTCGCCCACTAGAACACCATTCGGTATTCGTATTCACCGTAACAAATGACAAGTTAATCAAAATCGAATTGTTACTCCTTTGTACTCTTCCAGAATTATAGTCAAGCAAATGAAAAACCCAATTTGATTATTTGAAAACTATGTATTAAACTCGTAAGACTGTCAGTCAAAACGTGGCTACTTACCTCGCTGGCTACCTAGGTGCTCTAGTAAACAAACTTTTGGGAGCTCTAATGCGCACTAAGTCAAAATGCCATTGGCTGTAAACAATGGAAGTGGCAGCATGGCAGCTCTTGTCAGAATAAAGTAAGAAGTAAGTTATTCTTTGATTCACTTTGATTCAAATGCAAAAATTCAGATTCAGCATTCATTTTTTTCAATCGAGTCAATCCGAATCATCAGTGATTCGTTCGTTGCTTTAGTCATCGTCAAAGCTCTTTTTTCAAGTCTCCAAGCCTGATAAATTAGTATGAACACGGTGCCGTGCTGGCAGGTGTTCGGCGTGTTGACAGCCACGTGTGCCCATCAAAGTCCATGGTTACATGATGTTAACAATCATACAAAGACTTCTAAGTCCAGAATAAGTGCCAATGTTAACAGCAGTCCCTTCAACGTAGGCAGTGATGTTTTTTTCACCTACCACTCGAGGGAGGCCGTGTAACTGTAACATACTTTGAAAATTACGGCTACAGAAAATGGACAGATAGTTAAAAACTCTTGCTTGTCCGCGACCCCTTAATTTCTTACCAGAAGCTTCGGTGCAATGACCCAGCAAGATGAGCGTCGCCAGTCTGTCCTCGCAGTTGAGGTGTGGGCTAGCCAGCACGGAGATGAGATGGCCCACTATAATGTAGCGAGCCAAACCTGAAGCCAAGTTTGCTGCATGGAAACAAGAGGCAAATGAGACCGTTTTACAGTGAAATGTTATGTGATTAACCCTCACCGGTGTTAGCGATACAAGCTGACATGGTCTTGATTATTATTACTAAAAGCTGGCAAGACAACGGGTTTGTGTCAGAGTCAGATGCCAGACGGATCAGCATGACAACAAAGGTCTCTAACGCCCCGGTGGCAGCAAAGCTCTCCTGAACACGTGCTGCAAACACAAAGTACACATTGGATTTTATACAGGGCTTTAATTTTACTGCAGATTGTTATGACTCACTTGACTTACCATTGTTGGCAACTGTCATCGCAATGAAGGAGCAAAGGTATCGAAACACTTCGAAGCAAGGCAAAGAAACATGCTGAAGCCACATTTTTATTTTGGGAAAGGATGACACGCAGATACGCTGAGTCTCCTCTGTGTTTTTTTGGGGAAGATGAAAGTCAGGAGAACTCTTCAGTCAAGCATCATGGCAATAATTATTAACTACCGTAATTTCTCGTGTATAATATGTTCCTGAGTATAGAAACCCCCAAAATCACAAATTCTGTTCTACCTATTTATGATACGATTTGCTGGTATCCATGCTCAAAACATGAAGTATTATCCCTATTTTTAATACATTTTTCAAAAAAACGTTCTGCTTTGTGTGCATGTGCTGACGTTTATGTCGCTTCCTCACCATGCAGTTCTACTCGAGTTCTCATATTAGCAAAGAACAAAGATGGTGATTGATTCAAATCAGTAAAGATACAGTAAGTATAACATTAATAGTACTGCTGAAAATAGTAGTCTTACTGGGAAGGAGTTAGTCTTTGGATTTCCTCCATAATTTCACATTAGCTTTCCTTATGTCGACCTTCTTCATGGTTCTCTTCTGACGGCAACAGTGATCACATTCTTCTTAAAAGTAGCAGAGTAACTTGCCTTTTTCCTCAACATTTTTTAAACTTGGGAGCGTGCAACACTAGCCTACTATAATAAATGTATATAGGCCTACTGTGTTGCTGAAATGTGTATTTCTCTCCACTGCTCTTTGTTGCTTTAAAAAATAGGAATATGTGATGCATGGAAAATGTCTAGCTTCAGCTAATTTGCAGTCTTAGTCCCTGGTCAGGCTTTAGAATACAATGAAATAATGTGCATGTGTTCACACATTTAAAACTGTGCCCACATTTGTAACATTCGACATCACATATCATATTGGAATGAAAGCACTTTGGTGGAGGGTTGACATAATTCTCCTACGGAACCAAGGGCCGATTCATGTATTCCACACGTTAGTTTTGGTATGCTGGACTTCCGGTTGACTTCAATGTTTTTTTCAGAACAACGTGTTCTTTTACCCGACGTTTTTTATCTTGGAAGATGTACTATGTAAAGTGGCAGTACAAGAAATAAATCTGCTGTCTAGTAAACTAAGACGCTAAATCTGATGCCGTCAAACGGACACAGCAGCAACAGATATATGGTGGCGCCCGTGAGGATGTCATGAACTCGGGTGAGCAGCGAAGATGTACCGTTATTAAATATACGTTTGTAACAAGAAAGTACACCTTTTTCACAATCCTTAGATACTGGTATACGTCTATACAATGTGCCAACATTTTTTCATTTTCACTATAGCCTACCGATGTATAATACGCGCAACGGCTTTTGAATGTTTTTAGGAAAAATGTGTATTATGCATGAGAAATTACAGTAAATATTTAAATGTAATTACCATTCTGAGGGTTGTTGACACATCCACAGAGAGCATTTGACACTGATATCCACAGACAAATGTGAGCAGAGTCTGCGGTAGATTCAGGGAACATGTTTCTAAAATGGTAAAAGTAGACATATGCTTGATTTCTGTGCAAATACAGCAACACTGATTCATTTTGGACCTACCTGAAGAGGTTCAGCAGAATGTCTATGCAGCCAGTGGTTTGGGCTAAAGTCTGCCCTGCCTCTGGAAAAGAACAATTATGTATGGTTTATGCTCTTGAATGAGTCGACATTCATTTACAATGGTGCTTCACGATACAAGTTTTAATCGTAACCACGCTCATAACTGAAAACACTCTTATATCAAATCCTCTTTCCCCCTTGAAATGAATGGAAATGCCATAAATCTATTCGAAACCCAAGTATCTCAAGTTTGCACCCACAAGTTAAAGCAAAAAGTCATCTGAATGACAGCTCATACTTCAAAGAACGCGTAAGTCGGTTCATTCGCATCTCAAGGCAACACTGTATTTCCATGTCTAAAGTGTGTGAGTAGCGTCTTCTTACTGTTGCTGGTTACCAACACAGACAGCAAATAGACAGAGAGACTCTTCTGTTTAAGCGAGGCATCTTCTTCCAACAAATAGCCACCGAGGTCCAGAAACATCTCCTTTCGGCACAGGGCATTCTTGCAGTATACTTCAAGAAGAAAAACAGAGAGAGAGCACTTTTACTGTTCATGGATTTAACTTTTTTTTTTAAACAAATTTTTATGTTATTTAATCTTGGTGGATACAGTGAGTGGTTGAATACAACACTGGCCCTGTCTCATTAAAATGATGCCACTGTGAATGACTTGGCCTTGGATACGTACCACTGGCATCTGCTAGTGTTCCAAGTGTAAAGAGTGCAGTGTGCCTCACAGCTGGATTAACAACACTGGATTTGAAGAGGTTGTATACAAACATCATGCCTCCCATTTCTCTCAGCAGGTCCACATTGTGCTCTGAAATCATGATCAAAATGTCTTTATAGAGCATATTTAAAAACAACACGCCAGACAAAAGTGCTGTACTATTAATTCAAAACACACAGGATATAAAACTAAGTAACATTATAGAAGATAAAAACAAAAAAAACCTCATATAATACCAATAATACACTGAATACCATTGCAGGAGCAGAATATGTATATTGTGTATCAAGTTCAACCATGACATGGGAACAACCAGGAGAGATTTTATCTCCAGACTTTAAAAAACAAGACAGAGCATATGTTTGTAAATGATCACATGATGTTTAATTCTTACCTTTCTTCTCACATATGGAGGTGATAGCGATGAGGGCTTGCTTTTGCAGATCCGGACAGTTCATTTGGAACTTCACACACTCCAACAGCAAACAGAGATCTGTCTTGATGGCTTACATCACAACCACCAGACAATAGCCAGACATAGATCAATACACACTACCTCTTAAAATGTTAGCACAGCCTAACCCCTTTGTTAATATAGACCAATGATTCCCAACCGTAGTGTGTTGTGAGAGATCATCGGGTGTGGCGTGGGAAATTAGCCCATCTCACTTATTGTTCAGAAAATTACCATTTACTGCATCTACTGTTCATCTATGCCAATGACTTTGTGACAGGCAAACCAATTAAATGTTTGTCCACTAGATAGCGGAGGGGAAAATTAACCAGTAGCTCAATCTGTTGCCATTCATACAAACAGAAGTCTTGTGTGCAGCTGAACAGACCCAGCTTTCTCCATCCATCCATCCATTTTCTGAGCTGCTTCTCCTCACTAGGGTCGCGGGCGTGCTGGAACCTATCCCAGCTGTCATCGGGCAGGAGGCGGGATACACCATGAACTGGTTGCCAGCCAATCGCAGGGCACATAGAAACAAACAACCATTCGCACTCACAGTCATGCCTATGGGCAATTTAGAGTCTCCAATTAATGCATGTTTTTGGGATGTGGGAGGAAACCGGAGTGCCCGGAGAAAACCCACGCAGGCACGGGGAGAACATGCAAACTCCACACAGGCGGGGCCGGGGATTGAACCCGGGTCCTCAGAACTGTGAGGCTGACGCTCTAACCAGTCGACCACCGTGCCGCCCCCGGCTTTCTCATTTACTACATTTAGGAGTAAATTGACCCAAGATCATCTTTTTACTGTTTTTAGTATACTGTATATAGTTTTTTTGTGACATTTTTGTTTGGTGGTGCACCCCGAGATTGTAAAATATGTGTCTTGATTCAGTACAGTTTGGGAAACATTGATAATTGTTCAAATATCACATTTAAATATTACATGTGACTCACTGTTGCGGTTGCTGGTGTAAATCACTGCATTATCCATGTTCTCTGGCGCTGTTTCAGTAGTTTCAACTTCCGTGTGATACATTGCTATAATTGTTGCCAGGAGTTAATTACGATAAAATCTAAAACGCATAACCTAAGCGTAATAAAGATTAACGTCGCTTAATATCCGAAAACGTGATCAATTCTCACTAAAATGTATGTGGACATCTCTACTCATGTCCCCTTCAACCACTGAAAGTATCAAAACGATAACCCCAGTATTATGGATTTTGTGCACGTTAAGCCTCAGTTTGAAATTTTTATGGGTTTAAGTGCACATGAGTAGTTGTCCACATACATTTTTTTGACAATTGATCGCAGTTTTGGACATTAAGTGATGTTAAGCACTTTAGACTGTCCCTTAATTACAGCTATGGGAAGTTACTTAACACTTATTTAATACAGACTAAACTGCCAATTTTATGACATTTATGACATTATACATTTATGACATTATACATTTATTTTAATAACATCACCAATGCTGACATTTAGCTAGTTTAATATCTAGTCTAAGATACTGGTAGCTCGTATCGAAAGCTAAACATTATTTGAACGTGTAAGAAATAAACAGGTCATTGTGTGAGCCTTCGATAGTTATTTCCAAATGTGGACTTGAAGTCGACTAAAAACGTTTACCTTAATTGTGTAAATGTTTTTGCTCAAGCTCAATTAACCTTAAACTAATAAATTGGGACTCCACTTGCGTCACCGGTGTACAGGAAAAAAGAAACATGGCGTCGCCGAAGCCCGCCAATGTATTTGAGCAAATTCATTTTTATTAATTTGAATTTATTTTGATACACTGTGATTTAGTCCAATATTCCCGTTATCGATTCTGCTGTTTTAGTACAAAACACTAAGATATATAAAATATTGTATTATTTGTTCATTATTACAAAATTCAACCATTCGCCGGAACATACGTCATAAATGGTGTCGACCTTAACGTCACCGGCGTGCCTATCTCCGTCCTCGGCATTCACACGCTAAAGTCGTATTAGCCGTCTTGTGTGTGTAATTTAAAACGTGTCAACTACAAGTTTACTTACGCCGTAGTTTGCGTTTCAAATAATGACGCTCTAGTTTGAGTTTCGAATAATAGGAAAGTCGCGATTACGCGGAACTAGCCGGCTATTACGCTAACGTTAGCTCGTGTTAGCAAAATAAACATGGTTTCGCCTTTCGTCGACTTTTGAAAAGCCCTCGTTCTGGTTGAGCGTCACTAACTTTATCCTCTTGTTCTTTGTACAGAAGCACACTACTATTACTACTTTCAAACAGCTTAAAAGTTAAAAGAAATGTTGAGGCGTTCGTACGCCCGAATCATTGAACGAGCATCAAGAAGAGGAGGCAGCAACTTCCCCAAAGCACCACAGGTTCCTGTTTCGTCTTTTTGACTCATTCAATGTCTACTCTTTAGTTTTAACGAACACTGTTTTCTTTCTTCTCAGAATCGCCCCCTCGCATTGTTGCCCAAGGCAGCGCACTCGCATCGTCACTCATCATCCTGCTGGGATCTGTCGTCCAGAAGAAGCGAGCATAAGTTGTGCACGGGGGTCACGTTGAGAACTCGAAGTGGGCGGCACCTGTCAACACATCAGGATTTTGACTTTCAGCTCAGCCGAGTGCAGATCGACAGCATTCTGCGAGCAAATGAGCAGGTAATGACAATGTGGCACACTTAGGGTGAACTCTATTTGGACAGTGGCGCTCAGTTACCGCCTAGAGGTGTTTTTCATACAAATATTTCCTATAATTATGATTTAACTACTCCATTAGAGGTGGTTAAAGCTATATGGCGTGTTCCGACTTACAAATTTGCTGTAACTGCTAGTGTTTGGTCGATTGATACTGATATTTTGATAGTCCGATGCCAGTCTTCCATCCTGGACTCCATTTTGATCACACTGTGGAGGGGTATGAATTTAACAACATGTCACAAGTGCAGATCTGGACTAGATTTAGGTTTTTTTTAAATTATTTTTTAAAAATTATGTCATTCAAGAAACACAAACAAAATGGTGTCAACTTAGCTCACAATATAAAATAAATAGAATACTAGGAACATAAGGAACAAAACAAGTATAAATAAATAAAAGAATGAACTGACCAAGTGATTACATTGCATCGACTAGTTTCGTGATAATACTTATGTGTTTATGAACAACCTACAGTAACAGTTTAAAATGACAGATAAATTGTCAATCTTCTAGTATTTTGATATCGGTGATACCAGCCTCTATTTTATTTGATAACATATGAGTAAGGAAATTTGTGGTGTCACCCATCACTAGTGAATAGAATATTTTTGTGAGTCCCTCTCAAAGCCGAAAGTCTACACTTCAATCCTCTATTGACTTTATCAAATTCAAATCCATTGTGGTGGCATAAAAAGGGCATAAAAACATTGTCATAGTCCAAATACTTCAGGACCTGACTGTACTGATGCATTTTATTGCCCTCATGATGCTGGAAAAAGTACTCTTAAATTGCAGGATTTTTACTGTTACAGAGTGTGAGCGTGCCAGCGTTTGATGGACGGGGGCGTAGCCTGGTGCGAAAGTTTGAGAGCAACCACTTAGCCGCCAACACCCCCAATGAAGACCGGCGTAGCGCAGCCTCCTGTTTGCAGGTATCCAGGCTTTCCGTGTGAATTCCCTCTGTGACCTCCTGTTGTCTTCTCAAGCCGTAGAGATACAGACGCAAGCTTCAGGTCGCTTTATCGAAATTGGACCTGTTTTGACATTTGAAAGCGTCAAGTCGCTTTATTAATCTAAATTGGCCATTTTTTTGACATTTGAAAGCAATAAAAATACCCTAAATGTCATTATTTTACCCTAAAATTTGATGACGCTTCCTAAAGCGACCCAAATTACAAAAAAAAATTAAATATTTTAAAACGTCATTCTTTTTTACAGGTGCTACAAAGTTTTTGTACACTGTGGCCGTTGCAGGTCATACTTGCCCCATGTCTACTAAAATGGATTTTTAGGTTTACCATGTGTTTTTTGTGACATTGGTAACAGTGTTCAACAGGTAGCTTAAGACAGTCCTGAGAACTGTCTTTGTCTCCACCACATTTGCAGAAACAGCCTCCTGTTGGTATTTGAAGGCTCATGGGGGAATCTCGAAAAAGGGTAATCATCCATTTATTAATGTCAGACATGCTAGTACTACATTGTGAAAAGATCTGGAGTTCATTTGTTATGACGTCGCCATTTATTATCAGCCTCTTGGCCTGTGTCAAAATTGAGCCGGAACATACAACTGTATGTGTGCACTGAAAATGAACAGTGTCTCAGGGTTAATTGGCTATTAACTCTGTGTCTCGGCTTAACTAATTGTTGAACATAAACATAAGGAGTTTACATTGCAGGAATTGAACAGGTTTAACATTTACGATTGTTGCTGCGACCGTTGTCCATGTAGTTCAGGTAGAAGAAAAAAGTCCCACTTAACACACACCACAGGATTTTCACGCAGGATAATCTTTTTGAGACATCAGAGACTTGTACAATTGCTGACTTTAATCTATAAAGGGAAGACATTTTGGTCAAATGTATCCTGATAGTCGGTATGCGTGTACATCGCTTGAGTTGAAATGTGAATGCCTCTCGCCAGGCTAAAGGCACGCTCTTCGGCGTGTTTGATGGCCACGGTGGCTGGGCGTGCGCGCAGGCCGTCAGCGAGCGCCTGCTGTACTACATCACTGTCGCTATGATGCCTAAGCGCAGCCTGGAGGAGCTGGAGAATTGTGTGGAGCACGGCAGGCCGGCCCCACCCGTCTTGCAGTGGTATAAGCACCGCACCGACTTTAATTACCGCGACTCTGCTTCACTCTACGCCCACCACCTCAGAGTTTTCTGGCAGGAGCTGCTGGACAGCCAGGAACACGGGGAGGGCATGTGGTATGTGCTAATCGTCTCCCTGCTTTACAAACACAAATAGATGACAAAAATGGAATTGATTTATCGAGAGATAGCGATACAGTAGATAGAGTAGGTACATAGCTACAGATATGTAACTAGATGGACAGACAGACATGACCTTGTGTATATACTGTACATATACATAGGTATTATCTTTTATCACCCAGCCCTTCGGATGCCATGCATTACGCCTTCAAGCGACTGGATGCCGACATCTCCTTAGAGGCTCAAGTTCCTCTGTCCAATGACCTGATGAAGACCACAGCCATCCAGGTATCATCGCAAACATTTTCTTTGCTGTGTTTTTGTTGCTTGCGGGGGGCAAAGTAGGGTCCGTGGGTCACATACGGCATGCACCGTTCTTTATTACTGCCCAAAGAGCATTTACATCAGGGTACCCAAACACAAATCCTAAAGTACCGCAACTAAAATTGTCAATGACTCAAAGGTTTGTTTATCGAGGTCAGTCAGGTCCCATCAACAATACTGTATGGTTCAAACCAAAATTAATCTTTTAAATTGATACAGCAAATGACAGCATACGACATATACTAAAATTATTATTATTTTTTTCAAATTTTGTTCTTTCACACTTTGCGATCGATCAGCGGCAATAACATTACATAGAACACGAATAACACATTCTGATGCAGCAAGTAATGGCTATTGCAAACAAGGACCATCCAATAGTTGTGTGTCACTACTCACTTTGTCATTGACGCACACAGCCGACCGAAATTAATAATCAGACACACTTCACTATTCGCTACCGGACTGAGTCTCTTACACAGGCTAATGTTTGATTTACATACTGTCCGTGTGATTCTGTTTCCAGGTTGCCTTCGCCGGGTCAACAGCCTGCGTGGCTCACATCGGCCCGGAGGGCATCCACGTGGCGAACGCCGGTGACTCCAGAGCGGTGTTGGGTGTACAGGAGGCCGATGGCTCTTGGACCGCAGTGCCCCTCTCTCAGGACCACAACTGCTGCAACCGGGCTGAGCTAAGGCGCGTCAGGGCCCAGCACCCGCCCTCAGAAAGGCGGACTGTGGTCACAGATGACAGACTTTTAGGGGTGAGAGAGGTAGTGCTTCCAAGCACTCCAATAAGTCAAATTAGGGGTGGGTAATAAATGGATTTTTTTCGATTCATTATTTTACTTATCAGGACAATTTCTTTTAAAAATTTATTTTGTCAGCTGCTTCTGGAGTCAAAGCACGTCCCCGCTGACATGCACTGCTTAAACTAACAACAGAGAGGAGCTACATACAGTTCAAAGTAATAGCAATCCAACAGAAAAATGCGGACTGCTATCTTTTTGAACAGCCCGATATTCATTTTCTTCATTTTCATTTGAAATAGAATCTGCAGTTTTCCCAATGCATGGATATAAAAAAAAATGCAGTATTAGGATTTTGAGCATAAATTACATTTTCAAACACTGATATTATGAACACAACTGCAGTTTCCAAAAGTAGTCAGTTGCCAAATGATCATGATTTGGTCTAGTGACGCTCGACCACGAGCGTCTCGCGACAATAGTGTTCTCCTTGCTCTATGGCGGTTCATCGTGTACGCCCCCTGCTATTTTTGCAATCTTTTTTTATCGTTTTTTACAGTATACTTATTTACTGTAATGCCCTCACGTGTGGTGAATGACAGCCAGTCAGCAATGGTTTAGCCGTTTATTGAACCCAAGCAGACCACTCGCGCTCATGCTTACACTCAAACGCAGACTCACCGACATCCCATGCCACCCCTCTTAAAGGCACATACACGCATGTACTGACAAGATAATCGGTACAGTATTTTCTATACATTTTGTGCTTGTATTTTTGTGTTCAAATACATTTTTAATGTGTTAAAGTGTTTTAATACATTTAAGTGTGTTTAAAGCACAAGACAGTGCCCATTTCCACATTGCAAAAGCAGTAATTTATCAACTTGTTGAAAACGTTTGACCTGAGGGATGTGCTTCCTTTTTTTTTTTTTTTTTCCCCAAAAGGTTGGTATCAGGAGAAATAAACCAAATTCCATAAGGTGAAAATAGACAAAAGGAAAGCTTGTTTTGAGTAATGTAATTGTCATTTGCTTTTTCTATAAGTGAAGGGGGGAAAAGCTATTGAAATCTGCTTTTTATGAGGAAAAAAATCTGAGATTCTATTTTTAGTCTATCTCCCATCCCTGAGTAAAAATGTTTTTTAAATGGTTTAATTTGCATCATCAGGTTTTGATGCCCTCTCGAGCATTTGGTGACGTGAGGTTCAAGTGGAGCCACGAGTTGCAGCGGAGCATTTTGGCTAGCCTGGAGTCCAGCGTGGACCCGGACTCGCTCAACCTGTATCACTACACCCTGCCCAACTACCTGACGCCGCCCTACCTGGACGCGGCTCCGGAGGTGACGTACCGCAAAGTGAGGCCGCAGGACCGCTTCCTGATCCTCGGCACTGATGGGCTGTGGGATGAGCTGAGGAGCCAGGAGGCCGTACGGCTCGTCGGCGAGCACCTGAGCGGCATTCACCTGCAGGTATGCATGCTCAAGAAGAGAGAACAAACTTTACGGTCATTGTATAAGAATACAACAAAAACTTAGTAGGATCTCTAAGATAGTAGCTAAAAATCACATTAAAAGGTTAGTTAGTTAGCTAGCTAAATCAATAAATAAAGTGTAGTTTCTTTAGAGCCATGCGGAAGAAGCTACTCCTCACTGTTGGTGCGGGTTCTCATGAGTTTTCATGACAATGTCTACCAGAGACTGAGATTAGAAGTCAGAGGAATTTGAAGCTTGTGACCCCATTCCACTTTTTCCCCATTGAGGTACAGTCTTGATTGTGGTGTGATTTTCGACTGCCGAAAGTCACTTCTTTAGTCTTACTGGTGTTGAGGTTGAGGTGGTTATCACTGCACCAGTCTGTCAGTGCTTGGACCTCCTCCCTGTATGGTGCCTCGTTATTGTTGGTGATTAGCCCCGCAATGGTTTTATCATTCTCAAACTTGATAAGGTGTTGTAACTGAGAGTGGTGTGTACAATGTTTACAAACCTGGACGTAGAACACACCCCTGTGGAACACCTTTGTTGAGGATGACTGTGGAGGATGTGGAGGTGCTCATCCTGACATGCTGGGGTCTGTTAGTCAGTTAGTTAGCCATACACCAGGGTACAGCTGTGCAATGTAACAATATACAGTGGTGCCTTGAGTTATGAGTTAAATTTGTTCCTTGGCCACGGTCATAACTGTAAACGCACATATCTCAAATAATCCTTCCCCTTGAAATGAATGGAAATGCTGAAAAAGAAACATTTATCCATCCATCCATTTTCTGAGCCGCTTATCCTCACAAGGGTCGCGGGAGTGCTGGAGGCAATCCCAGCTATCATCGGGCAGGAGGCGGGGTACACGCTGAACTGGTTGCCAGCCAATCGCAGGGCACACATAAACAAACAACCATACGCACTCACATTCACACCTATGGGGCAATTTAGAGTCTTCAATTAACCTCGCATGCATGTTTTTGGGATGTGGGAGGAAACCGGAGTGCCCGGAGAAAACCACGCAGGCATGGGGAGAACATGCAAACTCCACAGAGGCAGGGCCGGCCGGGGATTGAACCCCGGGAAAAAAGAAACAACCAAATATTTTGTTTCTTTATGCGCTAAGTAGCAATCTATAATATTATACATTAAAAAAACATACTAATAGCATAATGAAGTGGAATTAAAAATAAAAAAAATTCTCGTTCAATTCAATGCACGCTGTGCTGCTCATTCTGGTTTGTGCCTTGGCCACCTGGGGGCAGTATAAATGACAATTCATACTTTATACTTACTTCCCTGCCCATATGCAGCAGATATATATTATATTCCAGCAGCCTGTGTCCTGCCTAGAAATCAAGGTGACTAAAACATGAATTGTACGGGTTTTAGAAGTGAGCTCCATTTTTTTTTCCATGCAACATTGAAGCTCCCTTATAAAACTTAATTTTCTCTATCAGCAGCTTGTTTAATCAGCAAAATGGTCAGTCCTGAAATAATTCTGCGTCTCTGCTTTCAAGCATGATAGTCAATGACACCTCCTTTGTTTCAACAACAGAACACAAAACTCCCTAAAGCTCTCTCATGGTTTCATCCTGCAGTCTCCCGTCTCTCAGTCGGAGCGTCAGCTGAAGCTGGGCCAAATGCACCAGCTCCTCCTCAAGCGTCAGGCTCGCGCCATGCCAGCCTCGGACGACAACGCCGCCACGCACCTCATTCGGCACGCCCTGGGCACCGGTGAGTACGGCGAGCTGTGCCACGAGAGGCTGGCGTCCATGCTGGCCCTGCCACAGGACCTGGCTCGCATGTACCGCGATGACATCACGACCATCGTGGTGTATCTGAACACGTGATTGATTGACTCACTGTGAATGGCTTGATGTTTTAAACCCAAAACAACACTTGTCACATGATTTCTCATATTTGTTCCACGAAATTGTATTAATTTATGCCCAGAAGTCTGTTCTCTTGATTTCATTGCGTTTCTTCCGGTATGTGTCCGTTGATGTTTTTTTTTTTTTTTTTTTTGGTCCAATCATATTTCACCCTCTGATTCATTCCAAAATTGGCGGACAATTTAGGTAGCAACGTTTCTAAAATATGATCGCTTATTTAATTAAATTTTTGTTTTTCGGAAAAACGGGTAATAAAATGTCATAGAATAAAAAATAATAATAATTCCTGCGCAATAATCAATGGTACATAAAATAAAAAAATATTGCTGAATAAATCTTGACAATTAAAGTTGCATTTTATGTGACAATTTTTTTTTTTTTTAGTATTACTCTAATTGCGGTGACAGGGTTACAAATCCATGCTAATGTCAAAGGGGTTTTGCTCAAGAGTACATGCTAGCTGGTGTGCAAAGTGGTCAAGAACAAATTTAGCTTAAAGAAGAAAAACTTTGTAATTTTCGGATTAGTTACAAAACAGGGTTGCATTGGTTTGAGTGACACAATTCATTGTGTCTGAATATATTGGAAAAACAAATTAAAATGTGAAGAGATCAGAGCAATTAGCTTGATGATGTCATTTCTGCAGTCATGTACCTCACTTTTTTCTCTTCCTCTACTGTAGATTGCTGATGAAGTCTTCGTAACAGGGTTGTGTGTTTGTTGAGAGACACAATTTAAGACCTTATTACGTTACAATTTAAATGTGTGTGATACAACTAAATATTTTAACAAACTTAAGAACGATATATCAACAAAATCATACCAAAAATGCTGAGGTAGCAAATGCGCGGCCCACCACTGGTATTTAGAGTTTACAGGCTTTTGTTTGGAAATTTGCAGAGCCCTTAAGTATCAGATTGTATCATATCAGGTCAAACACATAATGTGAAGAAGTCGTTAGATTACATTTTAGAAATGCACATTCAATTATTTTTGTCTTTTTAGGGCATTTTTTTCTGTCATATGTTGAGAATAACACACACATTGTTCGTTTTTAATCACTATTGCCTGTATTTTTGGGGGGTGACAAACAACTAGTTTTCAACGCAGGCCAAATCATAGTTATGGATGCCCTTGGGGACTTGGTTATAACACTAAAACCACATTAATCTACTTTGGTTAGGGCTGTAACTGTGGGCCTTGTACCTTTTTATTTTGAGCTCATGGTTTGGTTCTACAGAAAGGGAGCAAAAAGTAAAACAAACTGCTTATGTTTTGTGTAAACAGGGACAGATTTAAAGTGAAGCATGAACAGTGTCACTCTTCTCTCCTTCGAAAAGTGCAGCATTAAAAGTTCATTACCTTTTTAGAAGATGAAGGGTGACAAGTGCAACAGTTTAAACAGCCTGAAGGATTGTGCTACATAAATAATACGGGCTTTGACGCCATTTGGAGAGGCTGTTTAGATGCCACTGGAGGTTGCATTTGTACAGTGCTAGTTTGAAAAATTATATACAAATCATTAGGCTAACCTTGACATCTGCTTTCCAGAAGATAAGCTGCACTGTGTTTGTTTACGGAGCAGGTGTGCGACAGTTGCACTTTCTGTCCCTAACCTCGTGGACACATCAGATTACATGATTGATTATATTTGATGAGAATCTTTTTTATGGTGGAGTACTTTGACATCTGTTCTGTAGACAATCGATGTGTTACTGTTGAATTCAATGCTGTTGAATGTTAACATACTCTCTTTGTCACTATGATTTTTCACTAAATAAAGGGAAGAATAAAAGACGTATATACGATAATCTATCGATGAGTTGCGTGCTGATTTGTTGAATGTTGTGTCGAGTGTAAAAGTGCAAGTTTGCAAAATAATTGTTACTGAGTCAATCCACTCTCATGTTTTGTCAACATCTTACAGCGCTTTTTTAGGCGCCATGCAAACTGAGTTCAGTTCACAGCATATAAAAAAGATGACCTGGATGAATTAGAATATTCACAGGCATGAAAAGAAGACTAGCATTATTTTCCACAATTTAAACCAGCTTCCAGGTCTGATATTGTTCAGTCCAAATACACAGAAGATAAAGAATTACAGCTCACCCACTGGTTCAAATCACATCATTTTAGGGGGGCGGGTCTGTCTCATGCAAATGCCGAGTACAGCTTTCGTAACCAAGAAAGCTTTGTTTCAAGTGGGATTAAAGTCAAACATAAAATAAACAGTTACTCTTCACAATTTTGCATCCCGAGGCCACCGACACCCCCTCGCCTGTATTCTTCTGATTAGATGATTAGATTACATTTTATAACCAATTAATACAGAAATGTAAGAAATTCCAAAGGGTTTACATTTTTTTTTTCCTCCCACAATGTGTCCCCTTTACAGTAAATGCACATCTAACCCTCACCTGCATGCTCAGCTGCTTGAGGTCACCTCTAGTTCTTGGTCTTTGTTTTGCCCCAAACGTCGGCTGATTCCAATCAGGCAACGGCAGCAATAGTCGTGGCCGTCAGGACACACTTCACTACAACCAAGAGCACAATTGTGGTTTCTTCACATGAGACCTGGAGATAATAACAGAACCAGAAGACGATGGAGATTCTTTTTTTCCTTTGCCAGGTTAGGCTTTCTTAAATTTTGTATAGTTCTTCAGCTCACATATTTGTCCTTGAGAGTATTTCTTTTGTCTGTAAAGTATAACAGACATAAAGATACATGAGGCTTTTAAGACTAAGGCATTGTTGATCGTTTGTCAGTTTTTGTTGGCAGCAGGTCTACATCCTTGCTCCAGGAGCACAACCACGTATTCTGGCATGAAACCACCTGCAAGTAAACATGTCCAGGTAAACCAAAGAGTAATTTTGCATTTTTCAGTTAGTGAGTTTCCAAGTGCGCTTTAGGGAAGTCATGTTGGGCATCCCATAAAATGCATACATTTTCACAATGATACACACTTGAAAATATTGCCAAGATTTCGGGCATGCTGAGGCCCTTCAAAAAGGGATTATTATGTTTGAATAACAGTCAAACGTTTGATCCAGCTCTTGTATTGAATCTCATATGATTGTGCAGGTGTACTCAATGTTACGGCCAGATAATGATATTTAAGATGATTTCTTACCACATGACCGGCAGAGTTTCAGACGGATGAAACGGGAATGGGTTATCCCTGACATTAACGTCCCAGAGAATGACAGAGGTCCATTCCCCAAGTTCATGATTAAGGTAGAACATGATGAAGTCATTTGGGAAAGAAGAGCTTGGAAGTCAAACTAAATCTTCTCCACTAGATTAAATCGAGCAACGAGGAAAGGGTGGCCATCACCTACCGGGTGGAAGGCCCCGGGGCCGACCGGGCCCCCGAGGGCGTCTTCACCGTGGATCGGCGCTCTGGCGTTCTGTACGTGACTCAGCCACTTGACAGGGAGAAAATAAGCAGATACGTTGTGAGTGGAAACTTCTCTGTACAAACCCTCTTCAATGTCTAACTTGCTGTGTGTGTTGATTGTGGCCAGCACAGCAGCCAGAGTGGTTTGCACGTTTGCTTCACAGACTGAGATTCGGCATTGAATCTCAGCTCTGGCCTTGCAGTTTGCTTGTTCTGGCTTCCTCGCACATCTCCAAATCCTTCATATTAGGCACACTGAAGACTCTAAATTGTCCGCAGTTGTGAGTGTGAGTGTGAATGGATGGACACTACCTACCAAAATTGACCCTATCTACCTAACTTCCGACCCAACTTCCAAAATAACAACTAAGCTAAAAATAATTTATCTGCCTACTTACCTACCTACCTACCAACCAACCTACCTACCTACTAATCAACCTTCCCACCTACAGAATCTGACATTACCTGCCTACCCACCAACCTATAGACCTAAAAAAAACGACCCTACCAACCTCCCTACCAACCTACCGACCTACCTACTTTCAAAAACAAACCCAACCGACCTACCCATTTACCAACAGACTGATTCTGATATTACCTGCCTACCTACAGTACATTACCTCTCTACCTACAATCCAACCTACCTACTTCCAGAAAAATGACTCTACCAACCAACTACTAAATGTCTGCCTCGCTACCTTCCAAAACTGACCCAAGCAACATATCCATCTACATACCTACCTACCTACCTACCTACCTACCAAAATCAGCTTCACCTTTTCAGCATATGAGCCAACTTTAGGATTGAATGATGCTGGTTTGTACATACAGTACGTGTCCTGCAGTTGGCTGGCGACCGGTCCAGGGTGTACACTGCCTCTCGCCCAAAAGTCAGCTGTTCTTGCCTTCAGCTCACCCGTGACCCGAATGAGAAACAAGTTATAGAAAATGGATGGCTTTGTTGATGGTCACGTGCTGCCGATTTCAGCTAATGGCTCACGCTACGGTCGAGGGCTCCAAGGTCGAGGAACCAATGGAGCTGGTCATCAATGTGCTGGATCAGAACGACAACACCCCGGAATGCACTGGCACGCCTTTTTATGGAAACGTCAGCGAAAGCGCACAAATTGGTGAGAAAGACTCTCTAAAATCAACAAAATATTTAAAAAATTACCTAACCTATTCCACAGGTGAGTCATTCATGAGGATAACAGCAGTGGACAAGGACGCTCCCAATACGGACAATGCAGACATTCGCTATCGACTTAATACTCAGATACCTCCCAGTCCCAAAGACAAAATGTTTAGCATCAATCCAGTCAGCGGATTGATCAGCACGATGGCAGAGGGGCTAGACAGAGAGGTAAAATAACCACAGTGTTGTTTCTCTTTCCAAGAGTGACCAATTGGTTAGGTACGGCTAAAGATGTACTCTAACGACAACCGCTACAAGAGCCGTATCAAAATTCTGCCTTTACAATGATCACAAAGCTCAGTTTTCATTGGAACCTCACTCGTGAACAAGACCCCAAGATACTTGAATTCCTCCACTTGGGGCAGGATCTCATCCCCGACCTGGAGATGGCATGCCACCCTTTCCCGACTGAGGACCATGGTCTCAGATTTGGAGGTGCTGATTCTCATCCCAGCCGCTTCACACTCGGCTGCGAACTGCTCCAATGAGAGTTGGAGGTCACGGCTTGATGAAGCCAACAGAACCACATCATCTGCAAAAAGCAGAGATGCAATACTGAGGCCACCAAACCGGACCCCCTCTACGCCTCGGCTGCGCCTAGAAATTCTGTCCATAAAAGTTATGAACAGAATCGGCGACAAAGGGCAGCCTTGGCGGAGTCCAACCCTCACCGGGAACGAGTTCGACTTACTGCCGGATATGCGGACCAAACTCTGACTCCGGTCGTACAGGGACCGAACAGCCCGTATCAGGGGGTTCGGTACCCCATACTCCCGAAGCACTCTCCACAGGACTCCCCGAGGGACACGGTCGAACGCCTTCTCCAAGTCCACAAAACACATGTAGACTGGTTGGGCGAACTCCCATGCACCCTCGAGGACCCTGCCGAGGGTGTAGAGCTGGTCCACTGTTCCACGGCCAGGACGAAAACCACACTGCTCCTCCTGAATCTGAGATTCGACTTCCTGACGGACCCTCCTCTCCAGCACCCCTGAATAGACCTTACCAGGGAGGCTGAGCAGTGTGATCCCCCTGTAGTTGGAACACACCCTCCGGTCCCCCTTCTTAAAAAGGGGGACCACCACCCCAGTCTGCCAATCCAGAGGCACTGTCCCCGATGTCCACGCGATGTTGCAGAGGCGTGTCAACCAGGACAGCCCCACAACATCCAGAGCCTTTAGGAACTCCGGGCGAATCTCATCCACCCCCGGGGCCCTGCCACCGAGGAGCTTTTTAACTACCTCGGTGACCTCAAACCCAGAGATAGGAGAGCCCGCCTCAGAGAACTCACACTCTGCTTCCCCATGGGAAGGCGTGTCGGTGGAATTGAGGAGGTCTTCGAAGTATTCTCCCCACCGACTCACAACGTCCCGAGTCGAGGTCAGCAGCGCCCCATCCCCACTATACACAGTGTTGGTGGTGCACTGCTTTCCTCTCCTGAGACGTCGGATGGTGGACCAGAATTTCCTCGAAGCCGTCCGGAAGTCTTTCTCCATGGCCTCACCGAACTCCTCCCATGCCCGGGTTTTTGCTTCAGCGACCACCAGAGCTGCATTCCGCTTGGCCAGCCGGTACCCATCAGCTGCCTCAGGAGTCCCACAGGCCAAAAAGGCCCGATAGGACTCCTTCTTCAGCTTGACGGCATCCCTCACCGTTGGTGTCCACCAACGGGTTCGCGGATTGCCGCCACGACAGGCACCGACCACCTTACGGCCACAGCTCCGGTCGGCCGCCTCAGCAATGGAGGCGCGGAACATGGTCCACTCGGACTCGATGTCCCCCGCCTCCCCCGGAACATGAGCAAAGTTCTGTCGGAGGTGGGAGTTGAAACTCCTTCTGACAGGGGATTCTGCCAGACGTTCCCAGCAGACCCTCACAATACGTTTGGGCCTGCCACGTCGGACCGGCATCTTCCCCCACCATCGGAGCCAACTCACCACCAGGTGGTGATCAGTTGACAGCTCCGCCCCTCTCTTCACCCGAGTGTCCAAGACATGCGGCCGCAAGTCCGATGACACGACCACAAAGTCGATCATCGAACTGCGACCTAGGGTGTCCTGGTGCCAAGTGGACGTGTGGACACCCTTATGCTTGAACATGGTGTTCGTTATGGACAATCCGTGACGAGCACAGAAGTCCAATAACAGAACACCGCTCGGGTTCTGATCGGGGGGGCCGTTCCTCCCAATCGCGCCCTTCCAGGTCTCACTGTCATTGCCCACGTGAGCATTGAAGTCCCCCAACAGAACAATGGAGTCCCCAGCGGGAGCGCTCTCCAGCACCCCCTCCAAGGACTCCAAAAAGGGTGGGTACTCTGAACTGCTGTTTGGTGCATAGGCACAAACAACAGTCAGGACCCGTCCCCCCACCCGAAGGCGGAGGGAGGCTACCCTCTCGTCCACCGGGGTGAACCCCAACGTACAGGCGCCGAGCCGGGGGGCAATAAGTATACCCACACCTGCTCGGCGCCTCTCACCATGGGCAACTCCAGAGTGGAAGAGAGTCCAACCCCTCTCGAGAGGACTGGTACCAGAGCCCCAGGTGTGTGTGGAGGCGACTCCGACTATATCGAGTCGGAACTTCTCGACCTCACACACCAGCTCGGGCTCCTTCCCTGCCAGAGAGGTGACATTCCACGTCCCTAGAGCCAGCTTCTGTAGCCGGGGATCGGATCGCCAAGGTCCCCGCCTTCGGCCACCGCCCGGCTCACACTGCACCCGACCCCTATGGCCCCTCCCACAGGTGGTGAGCCCATGGGAAGGGGGACCCACGTTACCCTTTCGGGCTGTGCCCGGCCGGACCCCATGGGTGCAACTGCCAAACATAATTCACTATTACATTTGTATCTATTTAATCCAAATGTTAAATCTATTGTAATGTATCATTTTAAGTCAAATGGGACACATTATAGAAAATTGACTGGGGATGTGTCCATGCCCCACATATACAGAGTATAGTGTGAAAGTCCTGGAGCATTTGCTCTTGGCAAAGGTAATATACAGCACTGATATATGACTCTGATGTGCTATAGAGTAAATTTGTTTTTGTTTTTAAATTTCAAAACAGGTGTTCCCATAGGAAATAACAAATTTATTCCAGGGTCAAACTGCCGCTGTCATAAATTCCATTCTGTCGTACACATAAAGAGTTACGTAAAGTTACGTACTGCATATTCATAATAATAATAATAATAACACAGTAGACGACAAAGATTAAAAGGTAGGTTTGTCAGGTTAGTTTTGAAAGGTATCTAGGTTGGTTGTGGAGGTTAAAACTTAACTAAAGTAAAACTATTCACCTTTTAAAGAGGCGTTTACAGGCAACCGCTGAATGTTTTGATGCAGCTCTTGTATAGGGTCTCAATAAAGAAAGTGTCCGCTGTGTACGTACGGTATACTGTATGCATTGTAGACCCAGCCAAAGTACAAGCTGATCATGGAGGCTGCAGACATGGCAGGGGAGGGTCTCCGCACCACATGTACCGCCATCATCAGCATCACTGACACCAATGATCACGCCCCACAATTCACCTTCACGTCAGTGAGTCCAAGTATCCACTAACTAGGTCTTACGACCATTAGTTACTGTTTTTGGTTTTCAAATGTCCCTGCAAGATGTCTGCCTCGACACCTGAAAATGATGTTGGCCGGGAGGTGCTAAGGCTAACGGTGACTGACGAGGACGAGTTGGGAACACCCAACGGCAACACCAAATACGCAATTGTCAAAGGCAACCACGGAGGCCACTTCAGCGTCGAAACAGGACCCTCGAAAATGGAGGGAATACTCACTACAGCCAAGGTAATAATGCAATGCTGCAGACTATTGCTGCTGTTCACATTCACTTCGTGTCCATTGAAGTACAGTTTGGCAAGCACATCAGCGTATATATATTGTTGTTTTGCTACGTATACAGGTAATGTTGCTGCCAGAATTTTCCCATTGCCAGGCTAATCAATAAACTTTTTCTGTTCTACTCTTTCCTTCCCTTTCAAGGCTGTGGACTTTGAGCGTGAGCCTGTGGTCACACTGCTGCTGGTGGTGACAAACGACGCTCCGTTTAGTGCGCCTGTGTCCACCTCCACATCCACAGTCACAGTAACGGTCTTAGACCAGAATGAGCCACCTATTTTCACACCAACGCTCATCTACCGGATCATCTCGGAGGGCCCGCCAGAGGGGGGTCCAGTGGCAGACCTCAGAGCCGAGGACCCAGACACCGCAAAGCACCAGCGTGTCAGGTGATGTTAAGCTACCTACCTACTTACCTACCTACCTACCTAGCTACCTACCTACCAACTGAAACCAGCCATACCAACTGAAACCGACCCTAGCAACCAAAACAGGCCCAACCAACAGATCAACCTGCCTACCTACATATATCTAGCTACCAACCAAATCTGACCCTACTTACCTACCAAAACTAATCCCACCCACCTAACCTCCAAAAACAACCCTACCAACATACCTACCTGCCTACCAACAAACAAACAAACAAACCTACCTACAGTAGTACCTACAGTATCTACCCAAATTGACCCTACCATCCTTACCCACCAACCTACCTATTTAAGTACCAAACAAAAGAGACCCTACCCACCTTCCAAAAACGACCCTAACAACCTACCTACAGTGGCAGGAAAAAGTATGTGAACCCCTTTCGAATTTCTTACATTTCTGGATACTAATTGGTCATCAAATGTCGTCTGATCGTCATCCAAATCACAAGAATAAAAAAAGAGTTGCTTAAACTAATACCACACAAACAATTATATGTTTCCATATTTTTATAGAGCAAACCATGTAAACATGGACAATACACGTGTTTTTCTAAATCAGGGCCTCGACAACTTGCTATCATCAAGATATCAAGTTTATCAAGATATTTTGCAGATGATCTTGAGGCAGTTGAAACTCAAAAGAGGAGGGGTGTTGCAACAAGACAATGATCCAAAACACAGAAGCAAATCAACAGCAGAATGGCCGCAGAAGAAGAAAATAGTATGTGTTCTGGAGTGGCCCAGTCAAAGTACTGTCCTCAACCCAATTGAAAGGGCCACCAGACATCCAAGGAATTTTGATGAACTGCAACATTTTTGTGAAGAGGAATGATCCAAAATTCATCCTACTCATTGTGCAAGTCTGATCTGCAACTACAGGAAATGTTTGATTGAGATTATTACTATCAAAGGGTGGTCTACCAGTTACTAAATCCAAGGGTTCACTTACTTATCCCTCTCTGTCCTGTGAATCTTTACGTTGTTTTCTATAAAAATACGAAAACATATTATTGTTTGTGTGGTATTAGTTTCCCTCCTTGAGCCGTTACCTTATCGTGGTGGAGGGGTTTGTGTGTCCCAATGATCCTAGGAGCTAAGTTGTCTGGGGCTTTATGCCCCTGGCAGGGTCACCCATGGCAAACAGGTCCTAGGTGAGGGACCAGACAAAGCACGGCTCCAAAAACCCCTATGACGAGTACAATTAATGGATTCAGGTTTCCTTTGCCCGGACGCGGGTCACCGCGGCCCCCCTCTGGAGCCAGGGCTGGAGGTGGGGCTCGAAGGCGAGCGCCTGGTGGCCGGGCCTGCACCCATGGGGCCCGGCCGGGCACAGCCCTAAAGGGTAACGTGGGTCCCCCTTCCCATGGGCTCACCACCTGTGGGAGGGGCCATAGGGGTCGGGTGCAGTGCGAGCTGGGCGGTGGCCGAAGGTGGGGACCATGGCGATCTGATCCCCGGCTACGGAAGCTGGCTCTAGGGACATGGAATGTCATCTCTCTGGCAGGGAAGGAGCCCGAGCTGGTGTGTGAGGTCGAGAAGTTCCGACTAGATATAGTCGGACTCGCCTCCACGCACAGCTTGGGCTCTGGTACCAGTCCTCTCGAGAGGGGTTGGACTCTCTTCCACTCTGGAGTTGCCCACGGTGAGAGGTGCCGAGCAGGTGTGGGTATACTTATTGCTCCCCAGCTCGGCGCCTGTACGTTGGGGTTCACCCCAGTGGATGAGAGGGTAGCCTCCCTCCGCCTTTGGGTGGAGGGACGGGTCCTGTCTGTTGTTTGTGCCTATGCACCAAAGAGCAGTTCAGAGTACCCACCCTTTTTGGAGTCATTGGAGGAGGTGCTGGAGAGCACTCCTGCTGGGGACTTTATCGTTCTGCTGGGGGACTTCAATGCTCACGTGGGCAATGACAGTAAGACCTGGAAGGGCGTGATTGGGAGGAACGGCCCCCCGATCAGAACCCGAGTGGTGTTCTGTTATTGGACTTCTGTGCTCATCACGGCTTGTCCATAACGAACACCATGTTCAAGCATAAGGGTGTCCACACGTGCACTTGGCACCAGGACACCCGAGGTCGCAGTTCGATGATCGACTTTGTGGTCGTGTCATCAGACTTGCAGCCGCATGTCTTGGATACTCGGGTAAAGAGAGGGGTGGAGCTGTCAACTGATCACCACCTGGTGGTGAGTTGGCTCTGATGGTGGGGGAAGATGCCGGTCCGACGTGGCAGGCCCAAACATATTGTGAGGGTCTGCTGGGAACGTCTGGCGGAATCCCCTGTCAGAAGGAGTTTCACCACCCACCTCCGACAGAACTTTGCTCATGTTCCGAGGGAGGCGGGGGACATCGAGTCCGAATGGAACATGTTCCGCGCCTCCATTGCTGAGGCAGCCGACCGGAGCTGTGGCCGTAAGGTGGTTGGTGCCTGTCGTGGCGGCAATCCCCGAACCTGTTGGTGGACACCAACGGTGAGGGATGCCGTCAAGCTGAAGAAGCAGGCCTATCGGGCCTTTTTGGCCTGTGGGACTCCTGAGGCAGCTGATGGGTACCAGCTGGCCAAGCGGAATGCAGCTTTGGTGATCACTGAAGCAAAAACTCGGGCATGGGAGGAGTTTGGTGAGGCCATGGAGAAAGACGGCTTCGATGAAATTCTGGTCCACCATCCGGCGTCTCAGGAGGGGGAAGCAGTGCACCACCAACACTGTGTATAGTGGGGATGGGGCTCTGCTGACCTCGACCCGGGACGTTGTGAGCCGGTGGGGAAAATACTTCGAAGACCTCCTCAATTCCACCGACATGCCTTCCTATGAGGGAGCAGAGTCTGGGTTCTCTGAGGCGGGCTGTCCTATTTCTGGGGTTGAGGTCACCGAGGTGGTTAAAGAGCTCCTCGGTGGCAAGGCCCCTGGGATGGATGAGATTCGCCCGGAGTTCCTAAAGGCTCTGGATGTTGTGGGGCAGTCCTGTTTGACACGCCTCTGCAACATTGCACGGACATCAGGGACAGTGCCTCTGGATTGGTAGACTGGGGTGGTGGTCCCCCTTTCGACAGGCGGATCGGTGCAGTGTCTGCAGTGATGCGGACTTTGTATCGATCCGTTGGGGTGAAGAAGGAGCTAAGCCGAAAGGCGAAGCTCTCGATTTACCGGTCAATCTACGCTCCTACCCTCACCTATGCTCACGAGCTGTGGGTCGTGACCGAAAGAACAAGATCCAGGATACAAGCGGCCGAAATGAGTTTCCTCCGCAGGGTGTCTGGGCTCTCCCTTAGAGATAGGGTGAGAAGCTCGGTCATCCGAGAGGATCTCAGAGTAGAGGCGCTGCTCCTTCACATCGAGAAGAGCCAGATGAGGTGGCTGGGGAATCTGATTCAGATTGCTCCTGGATGCCTCCCTGGTGAGGTGTTAAGGGCACGTCCCACCGGGAGGAGACCACGGGGACGACCCAGGACACGCTGGAGAGACTACATCCTTCGGCTGGCCTGGGAACGCATCGGGATCCCCTCGGAAGAGCTGGATGAAGTGGCTGGGGAGAGGGAAGTCTGGGCGTCCCTGCTGAAGCTACTGCCCCCGCGACCCGACCTCGGATAAGTGGTAGAAAATGGATGGATGGATGGATGGATGGGTATTAGTTTAAGCAAACTGTTTATTTTTGTTATTTAGATGAAGATCAGACTACATTTGATGACCAATTTATGGAGAAATTTAAGCAATTCCAAAGGGTTCACATACTGTTTCCTCTCACTGCACTTCCCAAAACAATACTACCAACCTACTTACCTACCAAGCAAAACAATCCCTACCAACCTAAATGTACATGTGTATGTGTGTGTTAATGAAGCCGTTGTTGTCCTTGCTGTTAGATACGCACTCCACAATGATTCTGCCAGGTGGTTGGATATTGATAAGGATACAGGATCCATCACAGTGAAAGGCAACATGGACAGAGAGTCTCCGCATGTCAAAGACAACAAGTACACTGTGCTGGTTTTGGCCTATGACAATGGTAATCGTCTTGCTTCCCTGAGAGACTACCAACCAACATTCACCTTCTTTGACCGACCCTACCAACCAATATACCTACCTTCCAAAACTAACCCTACCTACCGACTGACCGACCAACCTAAACCCATCCTACCAACCAACCAAACTTCCTACTGACCTACCGAAAACAACCCTACCAACTGACCGACTGACCAAAACCCATGCTAGCAATCGACGCCAGCTCATCAGTGACCCTAACGAGGACAAGCATTATAAAAAAAAATGGAATGAATGTCTAATGTTGGTGCAAGAAGCCTTCTGATTTTGAACAGTAATACTATCCATGTATACAGACACAGTGCCAGCTACCGGGACAGGCACTCTGCTCGTGAATTTATTAGATGTGAATGACCACCGTCCGGTGATCAAACAGAGGAAAGTCAGGCTATGTAACAGGGAGCCCTCCCCCACCCTGCTAGACCTGGAGGACCGGGATGGACCGGGTCATGCCGGACCCTTCACCGTGGAGCTTCATGGGGAGCACCGCATTAACTGGACTGTTGGCATCAACTCCACAAGTACCACTTTTCGCAGTACCTCTAAAACTCAAACATTATTAATAGTGAAGCAGCTCATCATTGTGCTCTCCCAGGCCATGTGGCCAAGTTGTCTCCCAGACGGGTGTTGTCTCCTGGAGACTACCAGGTGGTGATGCGCGTCTATGATGCTGACATGCTCTACCAGGACAGTTCTGTCCATGTGGAGGTTTGTCCGTGTCAAGGAGATGTCATCAACTGCTTTGTGCCACAAGAATCTCCTCAAGGACTACATCACCTCCCCTCCTTGGCCACATCTGCTCTGGGAACAATTATTGGCCTTTTGAGTATGTAAACATCCTTTTCTTTTGTTCTTCTTATCGAAACTGGTCACTACCACAAACCTCAAACAATAGACTAACCCAGACTCAATGTTTGTTTTTAATCTGCTGCTAAAAAGATATTTAAAAAAAATTTGTATGTGCCACTTTATCCTATGTAAACAAAAAAAGCTAAAAAAAAATAAAGTTGGTTTACATAAGAGCAATAATAATACTAATAATACATTTTATTTGACGCGCCTTTCAGAGAACCCAAGCACACTTAACAATAAATAGAATCAAACAGAGAGAAAAGGAATAACAATGCAAATATGGATGAACACACACATACATACACACAATAAATAATTATACAATATATATGGCAGTAGAATCATAGCTTCAGGAAAGGGAGTACTCAGTCTTGAATTGGTGAATTTTGAGTCTGGTTTTGAAAAAAGTGAACATGGATGACAGGTGAGCGGCACAGTGGCCGACTGGTTAGAGCGTCAGCCTCACAGTTCTGAGGACCCGGGTTCAATCCTCGGCCCCGACTGTGTGGAGTTTGCATGTTCTCCCCGTGCCTGCGTGGGTTTTCTCCGGGCACTCCGGTTTCCTCCCACATCCCAAAAACATGCATAAATTGGAGACTCTAAATTGCCCGTAGGTGTGACTGTGAGTGCGAATGGTTGTTTGTTTGTATGTGCCCTGCGATTGGCTGGCAACCAGTTCAGGGTGTACCCTGCCTCCTGCCCGATGACAGCTGGGATAGGCTCCAGCACGCCCGCGACCCTAGTGAGGAGAAGCGCCTCGGAAAATGGATGGATGGATGGATGACAGGTGGTCCAGTTCCAGAGTTGTGGATAATGCCAATGTTTATTTATTTATTGTTTTTAATCGCTATTATTTTTATATATTATTTTTTTACTTGTTAGTATTTTATTTTCTGGTCATTATTTTAAGTTAGATTTAAAGTGAAGTTTTAGTAGTTGAATAAATACTATGTTTTGAAATCAATGAATTATCATTTATTAATCATGATTTCAATATCCATCCATTTTCTGTACCACTTCTCCTCACTAGGGTCGCGGGCTGCTGGAGCCTATCCCAGCTATCTTCAGGCGAGAGGCGGGGTACACCCTGAACCGGTCGCCAGCCAATCGCAGGGCACATACAACCCCAATTCCAATGAAGTTGGGACATTGTGTTAAACATAAATAAAAACAGAATACAATGATTTGCAAATCATGTTCAACCTATATTTAATTGAATACACTACAAAGACAAGATATTTAATGTTCAAACTGATAAATAATCATTAACTTAGAATTTTATGGCTCTAACACGTTCCAAAAAAGCTGGGACAGGTGCCAAAAAAGACTGAGGAAGTTGAGGAATGCTCATCAAACACCTGTTTGGAACATCCCACAGGTGAACAGGCTGATTGGGAACAGGTGGGTGCCATGATTGGGTATAAAAGGAGCTTCCCTAATTTGCTCAGTCATTCACAAGCAAAGATGGGGTAAGGTTCACCTCTTTGTGAACAAGTGCATGAGAAAATAGTTGAACAGTTTAAGGAGACTGTTCCTCAACATACAATTGCAAGGAATTTAGGGATTTCATCATCTACGGTCCATAATATCATCAAAAGGTTCAAAGAATCTGGAGAAATCAGTGCATGTAAGCGGAAAGGCCGAAAACCAACAATGAATGCCCGTGACCTTCAATCCCTCAGGCGGCACTGCATCAAAAACCGACATCAATGTGTAAAGGATATCACCACATGGGCTCAGGAACACTTCAGAAAACCAATGTCAGTAAATACAGTTCTGCGCTACATCCGTAAGTGCAACTTGAAACTCTACTATGCAAAGCAAAACCCATTTATCAACAACACCCAGAAACGCTGCCGGCTTCTCTGGGCCCGAGCTCATCTAAGATGGACTGATACAAAGTGGAAAAGTGTTCTGTGTTCCGACGAGTCCACATTTCAAATTGTTTTTGGAAATTGTGGACGTCGTGTTCTCCGGGCCATGGAGGAAAAGAACCATCCGGATTGTTATGGACGCAAAGTTCAAAAGCCAGCATCTGTGATTGTATGGGGCTGTGTTATTGCCAATGGCATGGGGAACTGTGAAGGCACCATTAATGCTGAAAGGTACATACAGGTTTTGGAGAAACATGCTGCCATCCAAGCAACGTCTTTTTCATGGACGCCCCTGCTTATTTCAGCAAGACAATACAAAACCACATTCTGCACGTGTTACAACAGTGTGGCTTCGTAGTAAAAGAGTGCGGGTATTAGACTGGCCTTCCTGCAGTCCAGACCTGCCGCCGATTTCAATATCGATCAAAATAATTGTAATAATCATTTTTTACATAAAGGCTGCGAGGCTAATAGCCGTGTTCACGCATGTAGGCTAGTGTTCACCAACAGGCTAAAAGTCGTCGCTTGCACAGAGAAAAGAGAAAAAGTTGCAATTCCACTGCCCAAAGACAAAAGGCGAATAAAAGGCAAAAGCAAAAAAAGGACAGCAGCAGTGGCAGCAAGTCGCGCCAGAGTCCCCTCAACTGGAAGTTTTCCACTATGTACTTTTATTATACCAATAATTTTACTGTATTTCTTATTTTTTTCTTTAAACAAAATGCTGTGTCCTGCTTTACTCTGTACTGCTGTAATGTCTGAATTTAACTTCTTAGTTTATCTTATTAGTTGAAGTTTATTTTCCATTTATGTCACAATACAAAAGTTCCCACGCCCCAGAATGAAAAGTAATACAGTCCCATTACCTTATGTCATCCTGCAGCCTGTAAGCTAACAAATGGTCAAACTAACAAAAACGAAAATTTTAAAAAACTTTTTCTCTCTGTCTTTCATAATCACAAGTTAAAATATTGTATTTGAGAACTTCATGTCTAATAATACAAATGTGAAATTTGCTATATTCATAAGGAGTAGGTCTACTGAGTATTTTCAGGAATGTTGTTATTGTTACTAAGATTTTCTGTTAGGTAGCCTAAGGTAAAGGTGATTATGTTTCAAATAACAAAAGTTAGTTTTTCTCAATCGCTAAGAGACATTTCTTGAAACAATCCATCGTCTTCTCGATACTGTAAACACAAAATCCAATTTTCAAAACCTCAGACTCGGTGCTCAAAACCAAATGTTGTCAAATCGCATTCCGAGTCAATCAAAAAAAAAAAAAAAAAACACCACTCACAGTCATTATACACTACATAGAAAAAAGGAAAACACAATGATCTGATCATAAAGCTGTAGGAATAGTCTTTATTGTTCAAATGGGAATGCAGTTTGTAAAACAAAAACAACTTTAACTCAGTTTCACTTTTGATACCTGGGCTTAACAAGTGCATCAGAATGCAAAATGTGTTTTAGTGGGTGAAAATATGTTCACAAGTTGTCTCTAACTAGGTAAAAAGTGCTGAGGGTTCAACCAAAAGAGTGACAAATTCAATAAGTGGGTTCAGGGCACTGAACATTATGTTCAGAAAATTGGGTTTTGTGTTTTAGCAATTGAAAAATAGTTTAAATGTGTGGTTGTGTGGTCACACATTCAAACTTTACACTTTAGCTTTAAGTCGATTAAATTTACCGAGGAAGACTAAAACTAATAAAAAGCGCTGTCAAAATCAACACTAGGAACAGAGCAGGCCGGCTGACAAGCACAACAAGGCTGTAATTAGCAGACAGAAGACAATTCAAGCCCGCGACCCTAGTGAGGAGAAGCGGCTCAGAAAATGGATGGACGGAAGACAATTCAACTGGATCAGCTGCATATTAGCCATCCATCCATCCATTTTCTATACCGCATACTAACCAAACAAGCATAATTCTCTTTGCTTTCTTTGTGTCTCTAACCCTATGGAGGATTTAAGATGATGCATGTGTCATCATTTATGAGTTAAGAGTGTCATTCAACTTTGCTCATGTTGCTTTTTTGTCATTGGGAACAGTCGTGCTGCTGTTACTGCTGCTTTTGGTGAGGAGGAGGAGAGGCAGGTGTGACAAAGATGTCCACGCTGCTCTGGTTGAGGACGTGCCGAGAGACAACGTCTTCTACTATGACGACGAGGGAGGCGGCGAAGACGATCAGGTGCAGACACGTTATTAGGTACACTAATGACACCTGACCAATTCATCGCTTTTTGGGGGAGCCTCAGCATGCCTGAAAACTCATCAGTCTTTGCAAGCGAGTGTAACCTGGTAAAGATATACATATTTTAATGGTGACCAAACGCAACACCACAAAACTCACTCAGTAGCGCCACCTGGAAAGTTTGAAATCATTATCTCTTGACATTAGTTTCAACGATCCATTCAAAATTAAGTGGACATACCAAACATGACAGGTCATACACAAAACGGTCTGAAAGGTCCATGTCCAAAATTGAACAGGATGCTGGTAAGACTCGGTCAGTATGATGTGAAGCAACCATTTTGGGCAAATTTCATGAAGAACTCTTATGAATGTGGCAGAGCACAAGGTCAAAGTTTGATGATCTCTGAGGATTGCAAAGTTCATCACAGGTCTCAGGTGTAATCCACGATGTACAGAACGTCATGTGACCAAACCAGTAGAACAGGTTAGCAGACTTTCTGCGTATTCTGCAATAACTACCATAACTACAGGTTGCTGACATGTTGGTTTGAACCCAAACTTACATTAAAATTTTGTTTTTTTTATGGCTGGTGTCTTTGGACAAACGTTAAATACATTTATATAATTTATTTATACAAATATGAGCTGATATACTGCATATAGACACGAAGAAAACCTAAACTTCGGTTATTGTCATCTTGGTAGATCTTGAAGACATTTTTTGTAGTTGTCCCACTCTCCTGCTATACTGTGTCGCCATTTACCCAAGCCGGAAGGGAGTGCTTCAACTTGTTTTGCTGAATGCAGAAGTTGGTTGTGCCTATTACCCTATTATTATTGGGTTTTTTTCAGGAGTACGACTTGGGACAACTGCACAGAGGACTGGACCAGCGCCCTGCGGTCTTCTGCACAGATGTTCTTCCGAGTGTTCACAGTGTCCACCTAAACCGTCGAGCCAATGACGACGTCAACAAATTCATTGACGAAGTGAATGAAAATGATACATACATGGTGTTTATTTATGCATCCTAACCTTAATTCCTGTTTCCAGAAGGTGTGCGCTGCAGACACCGACCCCACGGCGCCCCCTTATGACTCGCTCCTGGTGTTCAACTACGAGGGGCTCGGCTCACAGGCGACTTCGCTCAGCTCCATCCAGTCCAACGACTCGGACGAGGAGCAGGACTTAGTTGAGTTGGACCTGTGGGGACCATGCTTTCGCAGGCTGGCTGACATGTACGCAGGCAGGGAGGACGATGATGACTTGCAAACAGTGCCGGGAAAAACAGAATGGGTTTGAGAGCATGTGAAAGTGTTGTTATTCTTTATTAAAATAAAAATTAAATCGTGTCATTAACGTAACAATAATCTTAATAGGAAGTCTGAATGATTGTACTTTTGCAGGGTTTATGCAATGAGAAGAATTGTCGTTGGCACTTTTGGCATGGAAAGTCACTTTTTAAAAGAGCATACTTCATACATCCCTTAAAGCAGTTACTTTCTTTTTAGTAATGTTTTTTTTTTTAATGTTTAAAGACATTCTCATTTTTATTTTTTTATCTACTCATGCTTTTATATTTGTATTTTCTCTTGTGGAAACAGTGAAAATAAAGTTTGTTAATTTTCTATGGATTTATTATTATACTTAATGACTTTAATTACTAAAATAAAACATATTAACTAATTGGAAGTCTAAATGAATATTTCTGAAGGATTAATATATGACGAAAAGAATTATGGAAGAAAAATGGGAACTAACATTTTTGTGAATGCAGTGGTGTTCCTCAAGTTACAATCCTCAGTACCCTGCTTTTTTAATGCATTTACATTATATTCCATTTTAAGTGGCATGTTAACATTCTTACCTGCTTTCCAAGTATAAAGACAGGTTAACCACTGCATAATAAAACTAAAATAAAGTAATACTACTCACCCTTTGGAGAAATGTTTTGGAGCGGAAACAGGAAGGTGTTTACAGGGTGATGCTGTCACCTTGTGACAAAAGCTACAGAAAAAGAAAATGCTTGCCCACTGAGTTTAAGTCTTGTGAAATAAGCTAAAATCTGAGCATGGTTTGTCTCTGTGATGCAAGCATACAGGGAAGTTACGTAACTACTGGGTAATAAAAAATGAATAAGTAAAAAAAGCATAAATCAGGTAAGATTGAGATTTTGCCTTAAAAAAGAAATAGAATATAAAGTGAAAGTAAATGACAGTGGAATAATTTCCTCTATGGTGGACATTAACCTTCTTTATTGCTTTATGCTCAAAAGTGAACTTTGAACTTGGATCTGCCTCAAAGTCTTGAGTTTAAAGACTTTGTGTGTTGTCATGAGTGAACACGGAGGAACCAAGTGACTTCACACGTGTCGTTGAAGGTACGCAGCAGCAGTATGAAAATATATAGATGTTTTTATAATATTTGCAAACAATAGGCACTAGGGTACTTCGGGGGAACACAAGTGTATATGACCTGACCTGAACTGAAAACGATGACAAAAATATGTTGTGACACTGGTTGGCCAGATATTTCCCAAAACGTGGAGGTAGTCTATTAACTACAGATTTGGCCTTGATGTTCTTGAACTGCATAACAGATGAGAGAGAACATGTTCCAGGAGGGTTTGTACCAAGTGTACTTTAAAGAGCACCCACAGACAACGAGGCCCGCCGCACAGGGGGACCTGCACCACGCCAGGATTCATCGCTGGTTCTCTTCAGTGGTAAACACCAGGCTGCTGGTCAGCGGGGTGAGTCCCTCTTCTGGTGTGGGTTACGGCGGTCCCCAACCTTAATTGCGCCACGGACTGGTGTCACGTAAAGCAATAATTTGACCGAGTGGCACAGAAACAAATAAAAATGAATACAGTGGTGCATACAAGGTTAATTCGTTCCGTGAACACACCCGTAATGCAAAATACGTATCTCAAATCATCTTTCTCCATTGAAATGAATGGAAATGCCATTAATCCGCTCCAGCCTCCCTCCAAAAAAGAAAGATTTGTGTGGTTGTGTTTTTAATAAGGAAACATAGCACTCTATAATATTATACTTTATAAAACTACCGTACCGTACCACTACCGTATCACGTGACCAAAACGAGGGGTTCAACTTGTTTACAGAGGCTCGGGCAGATGCACCTAATTTCCAAAATGCAACTTCTTTCAGACTCTCATCAATCCATCCATTTTCTGAGCCGCTTATCCTCACAAGGGTCGCGGGAGCGCTGGAGCGTATCCCAGCTATCTTCGGGCAGCAGGCGGGGTACACCCTGAACTGGTTGCCAGCCAACCATCAATTCATATTTTCTGTCCAGTCTGTCTGTTTGGCCCGCTACCAAATGCCCAATGGATCAGTAGGAACCACCGTTGTACACGATGATGAAGTTTGATGGTGTGTTTGCGCTCAGGTGGTGCAGTTCCTCAGCGGCGCGGTCTGCGTGCTGACCACTGTGTGCCACGCATGCGTGAGCTACGACTGCTCCGTCGCCATGACGACGTCGGTGTGGTCCAGCCTACTTGTGAGTCGGCATAACATTGCGCTAACTGCGTGGCCCCAGTGGACGTAATGGTTTTTTCATTGTTGTTACAGTTTATGGCTGCTGGATGTGTGGCGGTAGAAGTTCAGAGGAAGCCCAATAAACTCAAGGCAAGTGTTTAATTTAATACAGTCCTACCTGTATGACATTATGTGCAGTGTTACATTGAATTTAATTCGTTAAGTGAGCAAGCTCTTAACTTGCTTGAAATAAGGAATCCCTTCCAGACGTGGTATTTTGCGACGTTTTTAATAAAGAAAAATAGTACTGTATTGTATAAAAACAATGACACTAAACTTAAAGTAATAATATCATTTTATAAAGTGAAATTAATTACTGTACATACTGTCGGATTTGTGTGTTGGATGTGTGCCTTTAAGGGTGTGGCCTAATGTGTGATGTCAGGAGCTGGTGTCGGTGTGTGAGTTGTGGACTGCAGCAGCTCCTTGCGAGTGCTCTCATTTTGTATTGACTGTTTGTCCTGTTCAAAAAAATGACTGAAATTGCATCGGTGACTGTGGCTCTCCTTGCCCACAAGTGAGGTCATTACAGTACCTTAATTGCTGCATTTTTTTCATTGCTTCAAATGTGTGGCGGCGTATCTGAAGTTGGCTTGTTCCTCAACTTTTGCTTTACAACACAAGCAAAAAATACGCTGTCAGCCGATAACTTGTAAGTCAAGGTACTACGGTATTACATTTTTTACAGACCAAATTGATTATTTAAAACTTTCAAACTTCTTTTTACTATATTAATTGTTATATTTGTTGATTTATTATTGTCTTTTCATTTATCTATAAAATAATCGTGGAGTGTTGTGCTTTTTAGCCAACAGGCTACTTCCCGGGTCAAGAAAGGATGATGTATAATGCAAGGAACATGCCGAATTTGTATTCCTAGACAGCGAATGGTTGTATTTAACTCCCCCAAATTTAATTGGGAGTTAAATGGAACTATTCCCCCTGTCTATATTAAACTTGATATACTAATATATCAGTTTATAGACAGTAAACTTTTATGAAACTTTGATTATTTTAAAAATCCATTCATCTGTCGATTATTTTTTTCCCCGATGAATCGGAATTAAAAACAACTTTTGAATTTCCATCCCTTTATTAAAAAACAGGACTATTTCAAATAGACGGTGCCGAAAATTCTGTTACTAGTTTGGGCCACGACGTCAGAAAAAAGGCAAAAATGTTGACTATTGTTTTCCAAAGTAAAAGCAGATGTTTGCAAATGGCAAATCTTTTGATGAAAGAGAATCGGGCTGCTTTCAGGGAGGACTACAGAAATCAGAGAATATTTACTGTCTTAATCTCTAAATAATTAAGCGAATATCCAAAAAGTTATCAATTAATTTGATAATTGGTTAGTTGTTGATTAATCGGCGGCACGGTGGACGACTGGTTAGAGCGTCAGGCTCACAGTTCTGAGGACCGGGGTTCAAGCCCCGGCCCCGCCTGTGTGGAGTTTGCATGTTCTCCCCGTGCCTGCGTGGGTTTTCTCCGGGCACTCCGGTTTCCTCCCAGATCCCAAAAATATGCATGAATTGAAGACTCTAAATTGCCCGTAGGTGTGAATGGGAGTACGAATGGTTGCTTGTTTGTATGTGCCCTGCGATTGGCTGGCAACCAGTTCAGGGTGTACCCCGCCTCCTGCCCAATGATAGCTGGGATAGGCTCCAGCACGCCGGCGACACAAGTGAGGAGAAGCGGCTCAGAAAATGGATGGATGGATGTTGATTAATCGATTAACTGTCGCACCTCTAAAACGATGTGCTCGTGTCGTGTGTATTGTGCATGAACTCTTTGCAGATCATCATTCTTATGGTTGTTCACCTCCTCAGCCTGCTAATTGGTTTCTCCCTGCTGTTAGCCTACTGCCTCTCATCTCAGCGGCCTCTCGCACTCAACACGACAAAACAGGCGAGTCAATTGAAATAATGTCTTACACTCGTTTTCTAAAAGTCAGTATACGTGTGAGTCACCGCTGCTTCCGCCTTCACAGCTTGTCGGCTCGTACGTGGCGAAGAGCAGCGCCGTAGCCTTCACTTTCCTGTGTCTGCTGCTCTCTCTCTTTATCGTCTTATTGTCGTGGAGAGGCCTCCGGCGCTACGGTAGTGGTACGGTCCACGTTCGTGGGTACGACCGTGTCGCGCAGGTGAGAAATGTGCTTACGTCACTTCCGGTCCAAGCCAAACACTTGGCTCACTCTTGTCTATATAACAGGAGCCAGGTGACGACGACATTGGGCCTTTAATGGTGCACGTGGACTCAGTGTGAATCTTTATCTATCTATCTATCTATCTATCTATCGTGAAACTGCGAATAATTAACAGCCATTGTAGTTACATTTTTTTCCTCATTTTTTTTTAACCCCAAAATCTTGAATAAGTGGGGATAAACTGCCACTAAGCATTTTCGGGGTGGGTTCCCCGCCAAAAAATCACAAAAATAAAAGGAAAACAATTGAAAAAGAAATGGTGCCAAACCGCAAGTATGTGGGGGTTCACTGTACACTCTGTTTTTTTCCTCCCAGGCAGACATATTGCGTGTAACAGGACCATGTTTTTATGTCTACAATATCGTCTTGGTGGTGTTTATGGCGTTGCCTGGGGCTTCACTGTTTTTGTTTTTTTGGTTTTATATGATATACAATCATGATGTTTGGAGCACTTTGTGAACATGTCTTTTTAATGGTGTTATATCAATAAAGTTGTTATTATTCTTCTTATTACACTGTTTCATCTGTCTTCTTTTACCCAGCTGTGTGGGAGAATGCTAGGGGACACCAAAATACTACATTCACTGCCATTGATGGCTTTAGAAGTCAAATATCGATGTTAGCTGAGAGGGCTGGCAGTGAATGAGTTTTAAGATCGTCCAGACAAACCAGTCTGATCTGTTCGCTCATCAGTTGTTTGATGCACTGAATGGCGACATGCACAGCATAATTGTGTAAATTGTGCAATTACTCAACAATGAGGAACTAGAGAGACAAGATGTTTTTTTACCCTTGCTAAGGGGAAGCTAACAGATGGAAAATAGGATTGGGCTGACACTTAACCTTGATGCACTCCGCTACTTCTAAAAGAGGATGTCGTCAGAGACTCTTAAAAGAAAATTGTCAGTGCCGGCAACGATGTTTTAAATCGTTGAGTGGCCCTTTGAAGAGGGATCTGGTATCGTCTGATAAGTAGTTTCTTGTTTGTTCGTAAGTCATAAGTACAGGGGGTCCTCAGTTTCCGATGGTCCTGACAGACCCGGCTTCGAGGTTACAAACAATAGCAATATACTATACGGGTTTTGTGCAGCGGCATAACAGTATGTACATGAACATTGCACAAGAGTGCACACTCAGTTACTTACAGTTCATGTTTTTCATTTGTTTTATATTTTTTCATTCAAATATTTACTGAAATCATGACTACGTACAAATTTAGTTTTTGTTTTTCCCACCGCCATAAACATTTTTCATCTTTATTTATTAGTATCTGAGTAAGGTTGTCAGAGACTCACTTTGTTCCCAAAATCTGTATGGCTAAGACAAAACAGTGATGAAAGTTGTTCTACTTCATTCTTAGGTTACATTCTTAACTTAAAGTTATTTCCTTGTTGCGGGGCGTCGTCTGTCTACACATTCAACATTCCATCATTGTCGACCTAATGTACGTATATAAAGTTGCTTGTCGTCGTCCTCAGCATTAAGCACTTCACGACTGCAAAGGTAATGTCACAGAACTTTCCACTCTACTTTTGAAACTCAATTCTATGACTTTTTCAACGTTAACTGCATTTTTGTTTCACATGGTCAGATATAAATGGAATACTTAAAATTCATTGTTAGAAATGTAAAAAGAAATCTTTCATTGCATAGATGGCATTTGCCCTTCGCTTGTTGTTCCTCCTTTGTGGGATTGGTGGACTCGTAACTGGAGCTGTAAGTCAAAATCTCACATACACACAAAAATACAAAAATAAAAATTCACTTTGGTGCTTGATGTACTTGTGTATTTATTTGTGTCAACGCTCTACAGTCCGATTTTAACAATGTGCTTTTTTTTCCCACAGTGGTCTTTGTCTATGGTTCATTGGAAAGGTACTCGTTAAAATTAACGATTTCTTAAGTTTTGTCAGCATCGACACCAGGTTTGATTGACATCTCTCCCCCCAACCCCCCCCCCCCCAAAAAAAAAAAAAAAACTACAATTATGTTGCAGTCAATAACTGTCCTAATGGCTGGACTGAGTTGAACTGTAACTGTTACATCTACCAACGTGAAGAAAGGACCTTCTCAGATGCAGAGGTATGGAAGACAATAGTTGGGATGTAGTTCTATGACAATCAGTGATCCATTTGTCTGTTGATTGAGCACTTTAATATCTTTCCAACTGTGTGACAGATCTGAAAGAGTGTTATCAACTTTTTACTCTTCTCCATCAGTCCGTCTGCAACATTCTTGGTGGTAATTTGGTCTCCCTCCACAATCCGCTGGAAAACGCATTTGTTCTTGAACTGGCTCGAGCGGGTGATAATGATGACCAATTCTGGATTGGATACAGTGATGTAGTTGAGGTGAAACATTGTGACCAGTCCAAATGTTATGATTGAATCCCATCACTTGTGTTCAGTAGAAGTATTTTTTGCCACATAGAATGTTTTGTGTCCTCCAGCCTCAATTTCTTCAAGGAAGACGGTGTAGTGTTGAGAGTCGTCAGCGTAGCAGGGTTAAGACTTCCTGAGGGGACAACAGATTGGAACATATCATTTAACCCTACCTAGATCTTGACATTTGTCGAATATCCGACGGAAAAACTATAGTTCAACTTAAGTCCACTTTTCTTTCAGGATAAATTGTACATTTTTTCACACTCCAATCAGCCGACCTCGCCCTCCACACTCCTACCTTGAAATCCAGTTTGACGCCAGGCGTCATTTGGACGATGATTCAAATACAAACACAATCGAGATGTGACCAACAAACAGCAGATGCAAATCCAAGCAGTCGTTATCTTTAGGTGTGACTCATTCAAATGTGACTTTGTCTTCCAGGCTGATACCTTCATATGGACTGATGGCTCAGCGCAGGATTTCACAAACTATGATCCTAATGCTACTCCTGCAGAGCCTAATCCCGCTACTGGTGATTGTATCGAGCTTTTTGAGACTGGTAAGTAAAATCAGTGATTAAAGTTTGCTAAGAACACAATGCTGTTATACTTAATGGTACTTTATACTTTTTAAAGACGGATTTTGGCTAACAGTGGACTGCACAAATGAGAATGCATATGTTTGCATCAGAGAAGTGTACAGAGGATAATCGATCCTCTTACCATCCCTATCTTCTGTCACAGTGGAGTTCCCGAACCATGATGACTCAGTGAGAAAATATTTGCATTCCTAGATTTACTTTCATCTCTTCTTTTCTCCAAGCAAATGCTTAATTATTATTGACAACAAATTTGGAATGTCAAAAAGCATCTCTCTGGTAAATGAAGGAATCTGTCTGCATCAAAATATGTCCGTGTCTTTTTTTTTTTTCTTCAGACACTCCATTTTAAACTTGCAAAACCAGTCCATTTGTTTTTTGCTCTAAACTTATGAAAATGAAATATCATTGTACTGAGGATGCAACAATAATGCATGATCATCAATGACCACAACGCAAACCACTATTAAAGGCCTTTCCACGCTAAAGAAATAATTATTCGTGCCAAGAATGTGTCCAAACACAAACAAGTAATTTCCCTTTTGTCACATCAGTGCACAAACAAAAGAGGAATACAACTTAAAAACGAACCACTTTGTGCCATGGACATGCATTTTACTCTTCATAATGCAGTCATCATGTCAACCAAAAATAAGTATTTTTCATTTGAATTTTATTTGGGCAACTTAAACGACTATTCCAATTGCATCAGCCATACTGCAAAAAAGAGAAATTTTGAAATTAAGGTGAGTAATTTCATTGATTGTCAACTCGGTGACAGTCCCAGATTAGTGGTACTTGAACTACAAATATTGTCAAATTAAAGTTTTAAAGGATACCTTCTATTTTATGATGACATTGAGTGACAATATAAGATTTTCAGCAGAATTGTATACCTTTCATTCCAAAATGTCACCTCACGACAGTCACTGCATGACAATATCATTTATATTTTAACCGTTCTTAAAATGTCTGCTTGAAGGATTCAGCGCTGCTGGCAGTTGTTATGATGAAAAAAAATTACATATATTCTTATTTAGATTTTTCCGCTACAGTACAGAGGCTTACCAAGTTCCCGCAAGGGATCATATTAGGTAAGCGACAGGAAGTGAAGCTGCCACACGCTTTAGCCACTAGTTTACTCTGTAAACAACTACACTGCGGCTCAGGCTCTGGCTAGTGGATGTCATGATGGCCAATATGTATTTGGCAGTACATTGAACTCGTTTGAAATGATTTTTGAAAATATTATACGCTATACATGTATCGTCAGAAGCTATTTTGAAACAAAACATGCCTCCAGCCCAACAGCGCCCCAGAGAAAACCTGTAGCAACAGGGTAATTGCTCACAGATTATAACGTTTTAAATATTTCAAATACATAACATTGACAACAGAAGTTTTCCATAAGGACCGGGAGTGGCAGGCATAGCGGCGCTCGTTCTGAAGTGCGGTGGCGCAATGGCGAGAAGAGAGAAGGTGGAGACGTTCAAAACAGACTGGACGGCGTCTACATGGGCCCAGCAAACACTTTCTCTGGGTTCCAATCTTAGATGCGCTAAACTGACCGCTTACAAGTGGACAAGAGTGCAGATGAACTTTGCGAGCAGCGGCAAACGCGACGCGCAAACAAAGTGGCCGTCATAAGCAACAGCTCTCACCACCTGTTAGAGAAGACAAGCCGAAATAAAAACGCTTTCTTTTCATGGCCCAGAATAGTTGACAGCTTGGTTTACTTTAGCTAAAAACAGCATTGACTTTGCCTAACATTACCCTCAAAGGCTAGATAGCGGTTAGCATAGTGGGAGTCAGCTGCCATTCCAGAAATCAAAGAATCCAACATTTCATATATTATGTTATATTTAAACATGTTTAAAGGGCCTTTCAGAGCAGCTTATGAAGAAACTGAGAATAAAAATGATAAGTACATGTTCCCCCCCAAAATTGTGTTCTGTCATTATTTGCAGTGTTTATTAGTGGGCCAGCCCTCCCGCCAATATCAAATATCTGCGATATCATTGATGCCCACCCCAAAATGTTTGCAACTGCCTAGAGATGCCCCAAATTGGTGGCAAAGCAACATCTTTACAAATGGCTAAGCCCGAGCACAAAAAGGGTGAAATAATTCAGAATACCCCCCCCCCCCAAAAAAAATCTGCAAATAGTGTAAGGACAGGGCCCTGTATAATCGAGCTAGAAACCAGCTGACCAAAGAAATTAACATTGCAAAGAGGATCTATACAGCAAAGTTGGAAAAACAGTTTAGCGCAAACGACTCTAAATCAGTCTGGCATGCATTCCAGTCGCTGACTAATTACAAGCGACGATCCCCCCAAGCTGAGAACAATAGCACACTAGCCAACGACTTGAATACCTTCTACTGCAGATTTGAAAAGGACAGTTTCACACCACACACCAACCCGGCCGCACCCGCGACCACAATCACACCTCTGACCTGTGTGTTAACCATCCATGAACAGGATGTGAGACGCATCTTCAAACAACAAAAGATTAACAAAGCGGCAGGCCCGGACCACGTGTCCCCATCCTGCCTCAAAGTCTGCGCGGACCAGCTCGCGCCAGTCTTCACTCAGATCTTCAACAGATCACTGGAAATGTGCAAAGTTCCATCCTGCTTCAAACGCTCCACCATCATCCCAGTCCCCAAGAAACCTGCAATCTCGGGTCTGAATGACTACAGGCCTGTCGCTTTGACATCTGTGGTCATGAAGTCCTTTGAACGTCTTGTGCTGGACCACCTCAAGAGTGTCACAGGTCCCCTGCTGGACCCCCTGCAGTTTGCCTACCAAGCGAACAGATCTGCGGATGATGCAGTCAACATGGGACTGCACTTCATCCTAGAACACCTCGACAGTGCAGGGACCTACGCGAGGATCCTGTTCGTGGACTTCAGCTCAGCGTTCAACACCATCATCCCTGAACTCCTTTCATCCAAGCTTCTCCAGCTCAGCGTCTCACCTGCCATCTGCCAGTGGATTTACAGCTTTCTGACGGGCAGGACACAGCAGGTCAGGCTGGGGGAGGCCACCTCATCCACACGCAGCATCAGCACTGGGGCGCCCCAAGGTTGTGTCCTCTCTCCGCTGCTCTTCTCTCTCTACACGAACGACTGCACCTCAGCGAACCCGACTGTCAAACTCCTGAAGTTTGCAGATGACACCACTGTCATCGGCCTCATCAAGGACGGTGACGAGTCTGCATATCGACAGGAAGCGGAGCGGCTGGAGCTGTGGTGCGGCCGACACAACCTGGAGCTGAACACGCTCAAGACTGTAGAGATGATCGTGGACTTCAGGAGGCATCCTTCGCCACAGCTGCCCCTCACGCTGTCCAGCTGCCTTGTGTCAACCGTCGAGACCTTCAAGTTCCTGGGAATTACAATCTCCCAGGACCTGAAGTGGGCGACCAACATCAACTCCGCCCTCAAAAAGGCCCAGCAGAGGATGTACTTCCTGCGGCTTCTGAGAAAGCATGGCCTGCCACCGGAGCTGCTGAGACAGTTCTACACAGCGGTCATCGAATCAGTCCTGTGTTCTTCCATCACAGTCTGGTTTGGTGCTGCTACAAAAAAGGACAAACTCCGACTGCAACGGACAATCAAAACTGCTGAAAGGATTGTCGGTACCCCCCTACCCACCCTTGAGGACTTGCACGCTGCCAGAACTAAGACAAGGGCGTGCAAAATCCTCTCGGACCCTCCCCACCCTGGTCACCAGCTCTTCCAGCTCCTTCCCTCAGGTAGGCGCTACCGATCAATGCAAACTAGAACTAGTAGACATTCCAACAGCTTCTTCCCTCTTGCAATCAACTTCTTGAACAGCTAACTTACAATTCCATTACAACAAGCTGGCAATTTTTTGACTTGAGTTCGTTGTCACATTTCTGTATTATGTATTACTCGTGCACTCACTGTAGTTGTCTCGCCGTGCTGCACTATTTGCATATAGTGGCCACTCATGCCAGAGTAGTATCTGCTCCATTTGCACACTGATTGAGGAGTATCTGTAACATTTGCACAACCATTGTCCCAGATTATCGCAGTACTCGTCACTTTAAACCGCATACACTCCTTGAAGTCTCAGTGCCCTTTGCACAATGGTCATTGCACCGGACTATTGCGATATTAGCCATTCGAACTGAGGACTCTGCATCTTTTTGCACAATTGTTGTTTGTTGTTGTTTTTTGTTAATGTCTTTATGTCTCCAAAGTGTTCTGTAAATTGACTGTCTGTTGTACTAGAGCGGCTCCAACTACCGGAGACAAATTCCTTGTGTGTTTTGGACATACTTGGCAAATAAAGATGATTCTGATTCTGATTCTGATTCTGATTTGGCAGTATACTATTCACTGTATCGTAAAACTAAATACAACCACAACATTTCACTTCAAACTCTGTACTTATCTCATCTTTTTAGGAGAAATCCTTACCTAATATGTTCTGGGTGGGAACACGGTATGGACCAAATAAAAATACATGAACCGGGACACCCCAAGTAAGAAAATCAATCAGTCAAGCGATCTATGCAGATGTAATACGCAATGCGACCAGGCGATGGCGACATTGCAACAGTTTAGATTAAAAAAAAAAAACAAAAACAAACAATGCACTTCAACTTTTAGATGTTTAAAATGTTTAGTTTTACTTTATTTGTAATGTACATATTTTTGCAACCATTTTATAAAACAAAACAACGAAATACTGTACCACCTTAATTAAGTGAAAAAAGGAGTAGGCCTAGTATTTTCATAGTTCATAATTTTGACATTTCAAAAAATCAGTTTGTGAGATTTAAAAAGTATATGTAGTATGTACGCATACTTCCTAATAAGTAAAAATATTATTTTTAAATTATTTTCTTAATTAATATTTATACAAATTACGTGATTATATAATATTATCAGTAACATATCAATATATTCTTAATTTATATTATTAATACTTTGTTTCCATTTTGAGAGATATGTTTAATTAATATATAGTACTTCCAATTAATAGAAAATAACATATTAATAATAATAATATTACTCATTGCAGTGCCTTAAGAATAAATTATACTGATAAAAAAATACTATTATTGTTATATTACTATTCTTAGATTTTGTTTATTAATTACATATGTAAATTTAATTATTGCATGTAAATACTCTGAAGACAATTTTAATGTAATGTGTTTTTGTCAACATTTAAAATTGTTTGTTTGTTGTGTGTTATTTCAGACTGTAAGAAAAGAAAGAAAAAAATCTTTTCCAATGGAGGACATCATCTTTCTGAAACTTCGTGGATGGCTCTTTAAAACAGAATGTTTCACTCAGACTCTCACAAGAGCATTAAAAACTGCTCGCGCGCACACATAAATGTAAAACAAAAACAAAACAAAAAAGCCATGTGTGTTTTAACACTTTCCAGCTGTTGGCGGCTTCGTGAGAGAAAAATGGGAACATGAAGACAAAATAGGGAGTGGACACTTTGGGACTCACGGCCTAATGTCGAGTATACAACAGAGCCATAATACTAATACTACGGAGAAACACAAACAACAAGTAAACAATAACGATAAAGGTCATTTTTCAGTGTATGTCCATGAGTGGGGCATTTCAGTTTGATAACATTTACATTTCTCGGTTAATGTTCCTTAAAACACATTCACTGCCATTGACGGCTGTAGAAGTCAAATATCCATGTTAACTGGGAAGGCTGGCAGTGAATGAGTTTTAAGGCTGCCGCGCACCCAGCGACACGGCCGAACCCGACTGAACTATCGCTCAAGTCTGCGTGGTTTGCCAGCTAGCTGTTTTCACGAGTGGCCGATTAGTAGGCCTCTGGTTTTTCCTCGATTCAAAATTTTAATCGCCGGCGTAGCGTCACAGTTTACGGCCAATCAAAAGGTGCATAAAAGTCACGCTGAAAATGCAGTTCCAGGTTTTAAGCCAGCAAAGGGCTGATGCGCCACCCTCTAACCATATGAATAGAGTGCAAAAAGCATCAACTATTTTGTTTTACATCACCATCACCATGTGACTGACTCAAGTGCAGCTGCCCTTGAAGCTCGCGACACGCAGCAGCTGCTGCTGACTCACGCGTCGGTCATTGGGAGGGAACCGCAGAAAGCGCTCCTCCATTGTGTGCGGGGCGGAAATGATTCCAATCAGGTTGTCATGACAACACATGAACATGTTCACAGGAAGGGATGCAATTAAAGGCATGAATCGCTCCATGACCGGAAAGACAGCACTGCGCTGACAGCGCAAACACGGACGGACTTTACTGACCTGCGCATGCTTTCTCCTTTCTCTATGGCTCAGTCGACCTGCGCGCTGTCCATAAATGGGCCTGCCCGTTGGCAGGTAAAATACGTCATTTCCACTACATCATTTTAGAGCGCCACCAAGTGATCCAGCGCAGGAATGTATAGGATAGCCACTAAATATAAAAAAAAAAATATTCAAAAATATAGCAAGATGTGTCAGAAGCTGACAGGTTTAATCAGCATTAATCTGCAAAGGATTCATAAGATGGCGCCTACCAGTGTGGTCGCCTCGGTAACGCGCTCTCTAGTATTGTCTTTGTTTTTGTGTTTTTCGTCCGTCTTTGGAGACCTTACACGACTCACTTACACAAGGGGAGACCTGCTAACCATCAAGGAGTCTACTCCGGACTTTCTGTCACCAACTTTCGAATACCCGCTCAGTTTTTTCCCCGAGTTACTCACCGGAGCGGCGTCCGCGGTTTTCGGCGCATGAAGACGGAAGCGGCGCCACAGAGGGAAGCGAGCCGGCATTCAGGTGAAACTCCGCAAGAGAGGACACAGATTGGCGTTCCCGTCGATCCACCTCGCGAATGTACGCTCCCTACCCAACAAAATGGACGAGCTTCATCTTCTGTTAAAGACCAGGAAAGACTTCGGACGTTCCGCGGCCATGTGCTTCACGGAGACCTGGCTTTGCTATGCTGTACCTGATGGCGGCGTCATGCTCCCCGGCTTCCACATTCATCGGGCGGACCGCGACATGGAATCATTGGGGAAAACAAAGGGCGGCGGGATATGCCTCTATATCAACGAAAAATGGTGTATGGACGTCACGGTGCTCAGCACACACTGCAGCCCGCATTTGGAGTCGCTATTCTTAAACTGTAAACCTTTCTACTCGCCACGTGAGTTCGCATCATTCATACTGGCTGGAGTCTATATAACGCCACAAGCTAACACGAACGCCGCATTGCTTACGCTCGCCGATCAAGTCAACGAAATTGAAAAAAAACACCCCGACTCACCCCTCATTATTCTTGGGGACTTTAACAAAGCTAAACTCAACCACGAACTCCCTAAATACAAGCAGCACATCGACTGTCCTACCAGGGAAAATAATACTTTAGACCACTGCTACACTACGGTAAAAAACGCATACCGTGCTATACCTCGTGCAGCCCTGGGCTCGTCTGATCACTGCTTAATTCACTTAATACTGACGTACAGGCAAGAACTTAAATGTGCGAAGCCTACAGTGAAAACAGTCAAAAAGTGGACAAATGAAGCCAAGATGGAACTTCAAAGCTGTTTAGACTGCACAGACTGGAGTGTCTTTGAAAATTCAGCTGGCAGCCTGGATGAATATACGGACACTGTCACATCCTATATCAGTTTCTGTGAAGAGGTCTGTGTACCAACAAAATCATTTCGCACATTCAACAACAATAAGCTGTGGTTCACTGCTAAACTTAAGCAGCTTCGCCAAGCTAAGGAGGATGCATATCAGAACGGGAACAGGGCCCTGTATAATCGAGCTAGAAACCAGCTGACTAAAGAAATTAACATTGCAAAGAGGATCTATACAGCAAAGTTGGAAAATAAGTTTAGCGCAAACGACTCTAAATCAGTCTGGCATGCATTCCAATCGCTGACTAATTACAAGCGACGATCCCCCCAAGCTGAGAACAATAGCACACTAGCCAACGACTTGAATACCTTCTACTGCAGATTTGAAAAGGACACTTTCACACCACACACCCACTCGGCCGCACCCGCGACCACAATCACACCTCTGACCTCTGCGTTAACCATCCATGAACAGGATGTGAGACGCATCTTCAAACAACAAAAGATTAACAAAGCGGCAGGCCCGGACCACGTGTCCCCATCCTGCCTCAAAGTCTGCGCGGACCAGCTTGCTCCAGTCTTCACTCAGATCTTCAATAGATCTATGGAACTGTGCGAAGTACCATCCTGTTTCAAACGCTCCACCATCATTCCAGTCCCCAAGAAACCTGCAATCTCGGGTCTGAATGACTACAGGCCTGTCGCTTTGACATCTGTAGTCATGAAGTCCTTTGAACGTCTCGTGCTGGACCACCTCAAGAGTGTCACAGGTCCCCTGCTGGACCCCCTGCAGTTTGCCTACCAAGCGAACAGATCTGCGGATGATGCAGTCAACATGGGACTGCACTTCATCCTAGAACACCTCGACAGTGCAGGGACCTACGCGAGGATCCTGTTCGTGGACTTCAGCTCAGCGTTCAACACCATCATCCCTGAACTCCTTTCATCCAAGCTTCTCCAGCTCAGCGTCTCACCTGCCATCTGCCAGTGGATTTACAGCTTTCTGATGGGGAGGACACAGCAGGTCAGGCTGGGGGAGGCCACCTCATCCACACGCAGCATCAGCACTGGGACGCCCCAAGGTTGTGTCCTCTCTCCGCTGCTCTTCTCTCTCTACACGAACAACGGCACCTCAGCGAACCCGACTGTCAAACTCCTGAAGTTTGCAGATGACACCACTGTCATCGGCCTCATCAAGGACGGTGACGAGTCTGCATATCGACAGGAAGCGGAGCGGCTGGAGCTGTGGTGCGGCCGACACAACCTGGAGCTGAACACGCTCAAGACTGTAGAGATGATCGTGGACTTCAGGAGCCATCCTTCGCCACAGCTGCCCCTCACGTTGTCCAGTTGCCTTGTGTCAACCGTCGAGACCTTCAAGTTCCTGGGAATTACAATCTCCCAGGACCTGAAGTGGGCGACCAACATCAACTCCGTCCTCAAAAAGGCCCAGCAGAGGATGGACTTCCTGCGGCTTCTGAGGAAGCACGGCCTGCCACCGGAGCTGCTGAGACAGTTCTACACAGCGGTCATCGAATCAGTCCTGTGTTCTTCCATCACAGTCTGGTTTGGTGCTGCTACAAAAAAGGACAAACTCCGACTGCAACGGACAATCAAAACTGCTGAAAGGATTGTCGGTACCCCCCTACCGACCCTTGAGGACTTGCACGCTGCCAGAACTAAGACAAGGGCGTGCAAAATCCTCTCGGACCCTCCCCACCCCGGTCACCAGCTCGTCCAGCTCCTTCCCTCAGGTAGGCGCTCCCGATCAATGCAAACTAGAACTAGTAGACATTCCAACAGCTTCTTCCCTCTTGCAATCAACTTCTTAAACAGCTAACCTATAATTCCATTACAACAAGCTGGCAATTTTTTGACTTGAGTTCGTTGTCACATTTCTGTGGGGCCAATTATGTATTACTCGTGCACTCGCTGTAGTTGTCTCGCCATGCTGCACTATTTGCATATACTGGCCACTCATGCCAGAGTAGCATCTGCTCCATTTGCACACTGATTGAGGAGTATCCGTAACATTTGCACAACCATTGTCCCAGATTATCGCACTACTCGTCACTTTAAACCGCATACACTCCTTGAAGTCTCAGCGCCCTTTGCACAATGGTCATTGCACCGGACTATTGCGATATTAGTCATTCGAACTGCTCTAAGTGCTAGAGGACTCTGCATCTTTTTGCACAATTGTTTTTTGTCAATGTCTTTATGTCTCCAAAGTGTTCTGTAAATTGACTGTTGTACTAGAGCGGCTCCAACTACCGGAGACAAATTCCTTGTGTGTTTTGGACATACTTGGCAAATAAAGATGATTCTGATTCTGATTCAGTCATCTACTCATGGCCTTGGTGATTTTATTATTACTTTTAAACATAGTTGTGGGTGATAGCTTTAATTTACGACAATATAATTGTTTTTTTTTACTGAAAAAGTTGTAATTATTCAAGAAATTCATATTTTTGTGAGAAAGTTTTAATTTACTATATTGGGGGGAATATCACGGGGAAAATGTATTTTTAGAAAAATAATAAAAGCTTAAAATAACGTATTTACAAAATGTTTTATGTGTCAAAATAAGTTATTTTTGAGAAATGTTTCAACATGAGAATGAAATTATGTTTTAATATTACAGATTTTTCATCAAAATAGTATTACAAGAATACATTTGTATTTGCAACAGGAAAAAAGTACTTTATTAAAGCAAATTACTATGGTAAGAAAGTTGCTTTAATAAAAAAAAAAAAAGACAGGAGTCTTGCAAATTTCATCAATAATTTATTTGCGTTCATCTCCTGAACCAGCGACAGCGTCTCTGAGAAAAAATCCTCACCACTTTTTCCAACGACACACTTTGAAAAATGTAAAGTTACTATACAAATTTTTTTATAGAAAAGAATAAATTAACTGTGGAATTCAGTTATCATTATTATTATTATTTGTATAATTAATTCCACATTTGTTTTCCTACAGCACATTAAATGTATTTGTGTTAACAGTTACATGCTCTATTTGTCAGCTGCGTGTTAAAATCAACTCGGATTGTAACTGACCGACTCTTATGGGGGAACGGTAGATAGCGTGTTAACTTGTGTGTCCACTTGTGTAGCACCGGGATAAGAAGAAAATACAACAACAACAGTGATGGGAAAATTGTTGAAAACCAGCAAGTATTAAAAATACTAATAAATCAATGTCAAGCCTCTTTAAGAGCATTAAACAAAAACAAACAAACAAAAAGTGAGTTGAAACTGTCTTTGCATGGATGGCCACTAGAGGGAGAAGGCTGCACTTGACCACACTGGGCGCCAACACGAGGGTCTTGACTTCGTGAAGGGCGACACGATATTGCGGCTGTGGGTGTCTTTTATCTTCACCGGCATGCGCGAGGGGTGGCAGGATTGTGACGTTTGCTCGCGTTCGGAATGAATGGTTGGGCTTGAAAGGAAGGATTAGAAGCAGCCATCAAGACGAAAAGGTGTGACGTGGTCACTTTTTTCTGCAATGATATTATATTATGTATGTGGTGCTTTTCTAACCCTGTCCTGTTGCATGTTGGGAAGTATGGGATGAATCATTCTCTTCAGCGGGTACACACATACCGATAATCGGACCACATTGAAGCATTTTTCCTCCTTTGTGATCAAAGTCGAGCACAATACACACATTCCGATAATCGGACCAAATTGCAGTATTTTCCCTCCCTTACGATGAGCAAAGGCCCGATTATCAGATGTCTCCTAAAGATTATCCTGATGCATTATCCTGTGTTGTGAGGTGTCAAACGGGATACAGGCAAACTGATAATCGGGTATTAATTGAGCATTGCCTAACTTTCTGATCAAAGTCAGCAAAGGCCCAACTGTTAAATGTCTCTGAAAGATTACCCTGAGCGATAATCCTGTCTTGGTGTGTTAAGAGGGGTACGTGATACTGACAATCAGGCCAGATTTGAGCATTTTTCATCCCTTTCGAATCAACGTCAGGAGAGGCCCAAATCTGAAATGTCTCTGAACCATTATCCTGTGATGGAGGGTGTGTAAAGTGGGATACACATACTAACAATCAGGCAAATTGTTTTACATTTTTTCCCCCTCAATTTCAATTGAAGTCAGCAAAGGCCCGATTATCAGATGTATCTTAAAGATTTTCCTCACCAATTATCCCGTGGTGTGAGCTGTTTTAATCAGGGTTCCCACATACTGATAATCGGACCAAATTTGAGCATTTCCCCTCCTTTGTGGTCAAAGTCTTCGATGACAACGATTATCCGGACTGATTATCCTGTGGTGTTAGATGTCTAAAGCGGGATACACACATATCGATAATTGGGTGGAACTTGTAAATGCCCCCGCACTTCCGATCAAAGTCAACAAAGGTTTGATTCTTGGGTGTCTCTGAATTATTATTATCCTGTGTTGGTGTGTTAAGTGGCGTACACGCATACTAAAGATGGAGCCATATTTGAACATTTTGCCTCCCTTTCAATCAATTTCAGCAAAGGCCCGATGCGAACAGGTATGTGCGTACCTCGCTTTATGGCTTCTCTTTAGTGCTGATGACGTGTTTGTGAGTGGAGGTGACGTTGTGCTTTCTGAAGTTTGGCTAATCCGGCTGGTTGCTGTTCTCCAAGGCTTCCAGCACCCACTTTACGGTTGGCACCCCAAAAAATAAAAAATATAGTAGCACCCATGAATACAAGTGGTCTGACCCTCAGTGTGTGTACAGGCACTATATGGGCACAAGTTTTGGGACAGTCATCTGATTGGGTATGCGGCCATTTTTAGTGAGTTAGTACGTAGTAGTTACTTTTTGCAGTTTTTGCATATCCCGCTGAATTGCCGCAACGGTGACACTTCCAACAGGATAAAATTATCAGAATAATGTTATAATTTTTCCCAACAAAAAAGTGGTAATATTATGGCATCAAGTTTGTATTTTTCAGTTGAAGTTTTAATCTTATGTGATTAAAATCACGATATAACAAGATTAAAGTTGTATTTTTTTCCAAGCGATTAATTTATTCTGAATAATGTTTTTCAAGAGAAGTCTTAATTTTATTAAAGTTGTGATTCTGGGAAAGAAAAATTGCACTATTACAACATTGCAGGTGTGTTTTTTCAAAATTAAATACTTCATTCTCATATGATTAATACTTTAGATTTTTTCTTAGAACAAAAGCCACAATTATACAATATGAATTATATTTATTATGAGAAAAAAACTATATTTTCTTTAGAAAAAAAAACAGATTTAGTTCAGTTAATCTAATTATCTTTGAAAAACTAATCATTATACTGTATTACCAAATCAACGCTGTATTTTTCTGAGAAAAATTTTTCCCTGACAAGAATAAAGTTGCATTTTTTCAACAAAAAATCTCATTACCAGACTAAAGTTGTATTTTCCTTTTTGAGAAAAAAGTGCTAATGGTACCAGATAAAATAAATTTTTTAACGAAGTTAAAATTTCATGAGAATTAAATAAACATTTTCCCAAGAAAATGGTATTAATAATATGAGTGAAAAGACAGAAAATATGTTGTAATTTGAAGCCCGCTGCACACTGATCGATGCGGCCGATAGCGACTGAAATGTGGCGCTGTGTGCGGGGTTTGGCAACTGTTTCAGGAGTGGTCAATCGGTCGGCCACCGGTTTTGCGCCGTTTCAAAATTCTAATCGCCGGTGAACATTGTCACAATGTGGTACATTACAGCCAGTCAAAATGTACGTAAGCTTTCACTCGATAAGTTTTCTACTTAAAGCGAGCGAGACTCAGAACGCCACCCCCACACCATACAAATACAGTATATTAAGTATGGAATATTGTCTTTTACAACAATACTACATTATAATTTGTATAATTTAGAATGCACCTGTGGATGAAATGTATGTTTAATAAATGTGATAAAGTACAATACTGTATACTGTATGTGCAGCATGAAAAGCCTATACAGGCTCGTCCATGTATCCAGTCGCTCAATGCGCGTGATAAACTGTAATTTTTTTTTGCAATGGTCCGGTTCAATCAGGTTCAATCGCATCGCGCAGAGTGTGGCAGGCCTGAGACGAATAAAGTCATATCCCTTTTCCAGACGCCATTGACTAATACTACTACTTCCTGTATGCGTAATGGCCACGTGTCCCAATACTTCTGTCCACGTCATGTGAGAAACAGCATTACTGCAACTGTGTTGCTTTACCAACATCCCACACTGAAGAGAATCCAGGCGGGACTACAACGGACTGACCCGGATTACAAAAGGGGTGGAACGTTCCCGGTAAATTTTGAAAAGTTACCGATAAATATCCATGGGCAATTTTGGAAATGCTCCAAATTGGAAACTTTCCCTGGGAATTAACTGGGAACTGTGGGTAATTCTGACAAAAAAGTATCAAATTCAAGTATTAATAAACAAACATTTTTGTTTTGTTGCAAGGAGACCGCGTCCCTCCCCAAAAAACTAAATCAACTCATAATGGTTGTTTTAGTCACCGTTAGGCTAAAATATATTTTCACCAAATATGTTTATGTTCGCTATTGAGAGCCAACCTTCAATTTTGTAAATTCCCACAGAAGGTTTCCAACGTTGAAAATTCTCACAATTTTGCAGCCTTCAGAGTGCCGGACGGGAAATGACGCTGAGGTCTCTCCGGTGAGCTCTGAATGGATGCCAAGAGCCCCAAAGTTGCAAATCCTCTTCCAAAAACAAATCCAACAACGTTTCTTATTGCTGTAGTCCGGATCATGTTCTATCCTCGTAGACCTGCGACCAGTAGATCCAGCCTGGGGGTTCAAACCGAGAGGAGGAATTTTTGTCATACATGTTCGACAGATTTTATTTTATTTTTTTAAGGAAAAGTCGTCTTCTCCACGTTAGATAATAAATATGCCGGAGGAAATAAAGGATGAATGAGAATACTGAAACCCAATACACTTGTATGGGTTGTTAAGACTGGTGGCTCAAAACCAGCAGGAATCCTCTGGGTTTGGGGGACAACTCTGAAACACACGACGAGACTGCGCTCTCGCTCTCATTCACATCCTCTCGGCCCCGTCGCTCGCGTCACGAGTGGGGAGCGAGGCGGGACGGGGGGGAGGCAGGGGAGGGCCGCGTACAGCTGTTGTTGAGTGGTGATGCAGTGAAAGGGGGGCTCGGGGGGGGGGTGCTTTGCAAGAAGGTCTCAGACCAGGGTTCCAGGTTTGGCCTTGTCGCGTCTGTACCACTGCACGTCGGCCAGCTCGGAACAGGAAGGGCCGCCCAGGAAGCAGCTTTCACTGAACGACCTGCGAAAAGGAGGAAACGGGCATCAGAAATCAACAAGTTGAAGCCAAATGTGAAGAGTTTTTAAGGCCACTTCAATTAAGTTAAGAAACGCTGCTGTTACATGAAAGGAAGCGTGCTTACATTTTGATTTAGCAAAACGTAATGAGCTGTCTAAATGTGTCCAAAGGTTTATAGCCTTGATTACAGCAGACGGATCTTTGTTAGTCAGCCACAATAAAGCGTGAGTGATTTTAGAGCAGATTAGAGAACAAGCACAGGTTGTAGCCAGAAAGAGAGCAGCACCACCCCAAAGAATGCACAGCTCATGGCGGTGGTCTCTCCAGGACTAGGGACAGTACCTCTAGACACCAGAGCTGGGCTGGAGAGGAGACTGACAGACGTCCTCGGTGGGACAGCTGCCTCCTGTGCCTCTAAAGCAGGAGAGCGCACACACATACACACACACAAGGGAAGGTGTGTTAGTGCAGAACAGAGAGAGCCACGCTGAGGAGGGAACGTTAGGCTGCAGAGTGGACAAACGGTGAAGCTCAATAGCAGAGATGCTAGATGAAGGAGCGGTAGAGTGAGAGCATGCCGAGCGGGCGCCGGGGGAGGGTGGGTCTTACCCGCTCTGCCAGTTGAGGGTGTGCTGTGGACTGCAGGGGGGCGTGGGCGTGGCCGCCCGCTCGCTGGAGGGCGTCATACTCCTCTGGCTGTGCGGGGACGCAACTACGGCGGGGAAAACCAAGCTCGGTTAAGAATGCTGATGTAACACGCGAGCATGTGCGTTGAGCACACAGTAGGGCAAAGTAGTTCACATTCTGTTCTTAATCTGGCACATTGAGCATTTACATCATCAAGACAACAATTTCCTACAATAATTTAGCTGTTTCCCCCCCCCTAAAATGTTATTTCTAAACGTATCATTATTATTATTCTGTACTATTTAGGGCGGCACGGTTGTGCATTCAAATCCGGGCTCCACCTTCCTGTGTGGAGTTTGCACACAGACTGGTTATCCAACAGCCAGCCAACTCCATATTCTCATTCGCTGACGAAGCAGGGCAGGGTAAAAATATCAGTGAATCAATGCATCGCAACATCCCCCCACATTCAATAATGATTCAGCAAATCCTCTGAATCAGTTCACCTCCCGGCCAGTGCGTGAGAGTTGCGTTGCAAGGACGGAGTCCACGTTCGACCAAATAACAACAAAATGCTAACCAAAGCGAATAGCAGCATAGTGAAGCCAGCACCTTCAACTTTTAAATCTGACATTTAGGGTCAATTTGGATTCCTCTGTAATTTGGGATGCAGAAAATAGACAAAAGTAAGGTCTTTTTTAAAGCTGTGACAGGCAGAATTTTCAATTTTCATCATAATTTCCAAGAGGCAACAAATATAAAGTTTGCAAGCACTCTTCCTTTTCAATGTGTATATCAAACTGTCATTTTTTGTTTTACTTTAGTGCTTCATATGCACAATAATATTGTTATTGTGTGTTGCCAACAAGGCATTGCCGGGCCCACTGGGAACAAATTAGTGTTCAGTGTCTTGCCCAATGACACTTTGAAAGCAGAGAGTCGGAAACGGGATTTGAACGATCAACCATTCGGTCACAGCGGCCAAATTGCGAGGCCAGGCACCACCTTTTAAAGTCATACACTCTCGAAGTCGCAGATACTACAGTACAATGTGAGTCTGGTGGCCCGCACCTCATGCACGTTATTTTATTAAATAATGCAAAATCCATTTTTATACAATTACTCGATGAATCAATGGGATAGTTCGTAGAAAATCAAATTCTAAAAATATTCAACAGCTGCAGCCCTTGTCGACTGTATTAATGCTCGCTTTGGTTTTTATGCTTGCTCTATACCAGTGGTCCCCAACCACCGCTACCGTGCCGTGAGGCATTTGTTACCGGGCCGCAGAGAAAGAATGACCAATTTATATAATTTCTGTTGTATTGCAATTCACGGGTCAATGTGTTTTATCTTGAAAATTAACCGGATCTTCTCCGCCGCGCGTCTCAATTGACACGTCAATTGCACAGAACGCTTCCGTTTCCGGTCCCAGCCAGCTCGAACGCTTCTACTTCCGGTCCAAGCGGGCTGGCTAACGGCGGCAGAGCTCAAAGAATGAAATCATTTCATAAACTAATTCAGCTCATTACGATAACTAAAAAGATTTGTTCTTTTGAACGAAACGTTCGCGAACCATACAACACTATATCAGGAGTCCTACTTAAAATACGGGTTTATCGCAACAGTTAACTCTAACGCACCAAGTCCGCTCTGATACAGTTACAGTCGTAAGTTTCTGCTCAACACAGGCAGAACTACTTTTACGGAGTTAAAAGTCGACTCTCATTGAGGAGCTACGGAACTGCAGTCTGGTCTGGCTGCCTCCAACAACTCTGATCCCCATTACTGCATCGTGCCCACAGTGGACGCGCCACGAATGGCCAAGGAAGAAGCAGAAGCGAGGCAAGCGTGTGTGTGTGTGTGTATGTGTGACACACACACACACACACACACAAACACACACACACACACCACAGACGGTCCGTGAGAAAAATGCCGACTCCTAACTGGTCCGCGGTGCAAAGAATGTTGGGGATCACTGCTCTATACCATGCCTCACAAAGGTCACGGGTCAGATGGCGCCAATCCCAGCCGAATATGGGCGAGAGGTACACCCTGGACAGGTCGCCAGCCAATCATAGGGCACATATAGACAAACAAGCATATACAGTCTTCAATTAACAGAAGAAGAACGTTTTCTAAATGTGGAGCGTACCCAGAGAAAACCCACACAAGCACGGAGAGAGCATTCAAAGTCCACAAAGCAAGGCAAGAGCCCAGATTCAAACACCCGGTTTTATAACTGAGCGGCGGATGTGCTAACCACTCACCCACCGTGCCACCATAATGTTATTTATTCTCATTTTGAAACACCAGGATGTGACAGCACGAGTAAAAGATGAGTACCTGGTGAGCCCTTGGCGAGCGTTCCCACCCGACTGCCCCGTCCGTGTCCCAGCATGCCGTGCTGTGACCCCGTTTCGGATGAGGTGGAACCCGAGTGGGAGTGACTTCTCTCCTTCAGGCTCCCGGACGACCTCTGGTACCAGCACCGCAGCTCTTCCGACACGGCCGCCCTCCCTCCTCCTCCGCCGCTCCCGTCGCGCCCCAGCGACGGAGTCCGTACAATCTGCGAGCGCGACGGCGTCAGTCGGCCGCTGCCCTCGCCGCCCTCCTCCCCTCCCCAGGCCTCCTTGTACAGTCCCCCGGCTGTGTAGGAGCTGGACGTCTTGAACTGGGCCTTTACGCTGTAGTGGCCCTCCTGGTCGCTCTCCAGGCTACGCACCACCACGGGGTTGGGGCTGCCCTCCACGTACAGCGGGTACTCTTTGATGCGGTACTGGGAGGACGGCTGGCTCTGGCTGTGGAGGTAGACGCCGTGGTGCGCTCCGCCGATGACGCCGCCACCACCCGAACCCCCGACCGAGCCGTTCTTGGCTGCCAGGTTCGGCATGGAGCCGGAGTTGGATGAGCCCAGGTGACCGGCGGACCTGGAGGGAACACGTCGATCAATCACAGAGAAGGGAAAAGCTACAAAATGAAAACATTTCCCTACATATAGAAAATAGTTTACTACTAGTGCGCTGCCAATAAATGCGCAAACTGCTTTGCCGCATTTATCCGATACCGTTACACTGCAAAAACTCAAAAAGAATATTTGCCTTATTTCTAGTCAAAACTAATAAAAATAACTCATGTAAAAAGTAACATTATACAATTTTCACTTGTTACAAGCTAATTTTTATTTGCTTACTTTTACTTACTTCTTCATAATATGTAGAAAAAAAATTGGCAGCGGAGTAAGACATAAAAACGTAATCCACTGGCAATATTTGTCATACTTATTGCAAGTTATTTTAGCTTAAAAAAAGTGAAAATTATTGAACAACAATCTACACACTACTAGTACATCTAGTGAAGCACTAGATGTTAACTAGTAGAGGTTTCTACTGTCACAAGTACAACCCCAAATCCAATGAAGTTGGGACGTTGTGTTAAACATAAAAAAAAAACAGAATACAATCATTTCCAAATCATGTTCGACCTATATTTAATTGAATACACTACAAAGACAAGATATTTAATGTTCAAAGTGATAAACTTTATTGTTTTTAGCAAATAATCATTAACTTAGAATTTTATGCCAGCAACACGTTCTAAAAAAGCTTGGACAGGGTCATGTTTATCACTGTGTTACATCACCTTTTCTTTTAACAACATTCAATAAATGTTTGGGAACTGAGGACACTAATTGTTGAAGCTTTGTAGGTGGAATTCTTTCCCATTCTTGCTTGATGTACAGCTTCAGCTTTTCAACAGTCCGGGGTCTCCGTTGTCGCATTTTACGCTTCATAATGCGCCACACATTTTCAATGGCAGACAGGTCTGGACTGCAGGCAGGCCACTCTAGTACCCACACTCTTTTACTACGAAGCCACGCTGTTGTAACACGTGCAGAATGTGGTTTAGCATTGCCATGCTGAAATAAGCAGGGGCGTCCATGAAAAAGACGTTGCTTGGATGGCAGCATATGTTTCTCCAAAACCTGTATGTACTTTTCAGTGTTAATGGTACCTTCACAGATGTGTAAGTTACCCATACCATTGGCACCAACACAGCCCCATACCATCACAGATGCTGGTTTTTGAACTTTGTGTCCATAACAGTCCGGATGGTTCTTTTCCTTTTTGGCCCGGAGGACACGACGTCCACAATTTCCAAAATCAATTTGAAATGTGGACTCGTCGGACCACAGAAGACTTTTCTACTTTGCATCAGTCCATCTTAGATGAGCTCGGGCCCAGAGAAGCAGGCGGCGTTTCTGGGTGTTGTTGATAAATGGCTTTTGCTTTGCATAGTAGAGTGTCAATGTTGGTTTTCGGCCTTGCCGCTTACATGCAGTGATTTCCCCAGATTCTCTGAACCTTGTGATGATATTATGGACCGTAGATGATAAAATGCCTAAATTCCTTGCAATTGTACGTTGAGGAACATTGTCCTTAAACTGTTCGACTATTTTCTCCCACACTTGTTCACAAAGAGGTGAACCTCGCCCCATCTTTGCTTGTGAATGACTGAGCAATTCAGGGAAGCTCCTTTTATACACAATCATGGCACCCACCTTTTCCCAATTAGCCTGTTCACCTGTGGGATGTTCCAAACAGGTGTTTGATGAGCATTCCTCAACTTTCTCAGTCTTTTTTGCCACCTGTCCCAGCTTTTTTGGAACGTGTTGTAGCCATAAAATTCCAAGTTAATGATTATTTGCTAAAAACAATAAAGTTTATCAGTTTGAACATTAAATAATTTTGTCTTTGTATTGTATTCAATTAAATATAGGTTGAACATAATTTGTATTCTGATTTTATTTATGTTTAACACAGCGTCCCAACTTCATTGGAATTGGAGTTGTAGTACTAGTAGGATGCGGATGTCAACTAGAGCACAGTTTTGCCTCACTAGTAACATGCACTTGCCCTACTATTATGCCAAAGTTGTCCTACTAGTTCCATGTATGCTCTTTGTCCTCACTTGTAAGACAATAAAGGGCACCAAAAGGATATTGAACTAATGCTCAAACGGCTTCATAGCATGCCGCATTTTTTCATATCGTACTAGTTTCCATTCATAATTCAGCATGCTAGTATGACATTGAAATTAGGTGCTCAAACGGCATTTAAATAAATACTGAAACGGCTTGCCCTCTCAGCAGTTTTACCTGTGCCTCTGCCGCTGCCTCTGCCTGGCTTTGGAGGGCGAGTCCTCCCCGAGGGTGGAGTAGTTGGGGTTGCTACCAGGCGCCAAGGGCCCAGTTGCCGGGTAGAAGTGCTCCGAGCTGCTCTGGCTGGTGCAAGAGGAGCAGTCGTCCAGCGGGTCGGAGCCATTGGAGCTCCGCGTAGGACCCAGGAAAAAGTCCGGGCTGCCCAGCGTGTGCGGGTGCGCGTCCGGGTCCGACATAAGGAGCTTGCCCTGGGACTCCAGGCTGGAGCTGCGGTTCCTAAAGTGCTGAGCGAGACTGTGCAGACGTGTGGGACTGATGTCCACTGACCTGTGGAACACGCAAACGACACATTTTAATCAGGGTTCCCGCACATGAGGTGAAGTTTTGAAGGACGGACCTAGTGGAATGTACGTAGTGTGGCGTCCGGGTCCTCAGGTCCGGTGTGGACGGCATGCTGGACTGAGAGTTCCACTGAGGGAGGCTCCTGATGGGGCTACTCTGCAGAGAGTTGCTTCCTCCTGCTTCTGTGCTGCCAGAGCTCAGGAATCTTCTGTGACTGCAGTGAAAAGCATCATTTGGAGTAATTAGAGTCGACTCTTTGCAGGGGATAGGGCCGAACCGGGAATAGCCAAGATTTGCGGATAATTGACACCCATTATATAACCGCACTGAAAAAAAATCATTAATAAGTGGGTATAAACCACCAATAAGCCTTTTCACGATTGGTTCCCCCCCAAAAAAGAAAAAACAAAAACAAAATAAGTAAAAATGAAAAAGAAAAAAAGAAAAAATAAATGTGTAAAATAAAATAAAAACCTGATGAAAACAGATGAAACTGTGGATGCCCAACCGCAAGTATGTGGGGTTCCGTTATATACACAAAATACCTCCAGGGGCGAGCACAGTGATTTCAACCAGTGTGCTATGAGAGGTGTCCCACGGGAAAATATCTAATTTGATTATTTTCAAACAAATAATGTATTCATGCTCATTTATCCCAGCAATGTATAGTGACAAGCATAACAATTAAACATTCTTATACTAGATGGCAGAAGGTCCATATTCATCCATTCATCCATCCATTTTCTGAGCCGTTTCTCCTGACTAGGGTCGCAGCCGTGCTGGAGCCTATCCCAGCTGTCATCGGGCAGGAGGCAGGGTACACCCTGAACTGGTTGCCAGCCAATCGCAGGGCACATACAAACAAACAACCATTCACACTCACGTTCACACCTACGGGCAATTTACAGTCTCCAATTAATGCATGTTTTTGGGATGTGGGAGGAAACCGGAGTGCCCGGAGAAAACCCACGCAGGCATGGGTAGAACATGCAAACTCCACACAGGCGGGGCCGGGGATTGAAGCCGGGTCCTCAGAACTGTGAGGCTGACGCTCTAACCAGTCGGCCACCCTATATAACCCTATATTCAAACACACTTTTTAAAGACATTGCAAATGCATTTGAAAACAAAAAAACATTGCAGGTATAAAATATATAGAAAATACTGTACTTTTTGTTGTTAGTGTCTGTCTACATGCATGCCCCTTTAAGAGGTGGGGCCTGGTGGGAGGAACATGTGACATCGGTGACCCTGTGTGCGAGTGTCTGGGTGTGAGCTGTGGCCGACAGCAGCTTCTCCTTGTTTGTGCTCAGTGCTCGCTGAGTTTTACTGTTCAATAAAGGGCTCAAAATTGCATCGGCAACTGTGGCTCTCCTTTCCCACATGCGAGGGCATTACAGTGAGTATGCGTACTGTGAAATCCAAATGATCGCTTAAAAAAACCTTGAGATATCGTAGGGGTACAAATGATGACGTTTTACGAGTTTTTGTATTATCAGTCGTTGTGTCAATTTCTTGCTTTGTGTTGCGAGCAAAAATTTGACCTGAAGAGTGAGCTTCCGCCAATGGATGGCAGCAGCGAACTTCACAACATACAGTCACCCTCAGTTCATGTGTTTACCTCACAGTTGCATCTTCGTTTTTTGTACAGGTATTTTGCCAAATTATTTATTTTTAGAACCATGGTTCTAAGAAAGTGAGTGTTGATAAGAGGAAGCGGATCATGTCCATTGAATGAAATTGTGGGAAAAACAAGCGCGAGGTGCGCGTGTAGTCGACCAGGTGACTTTTATGATACACGGAAGCAGAAGCAATCGATAAAGCGATAACGCCAGCCAACGGCGCTGTAATAATAATGTTTTTCATGAGAAAAAAAGACACTCAACAGTATTATACCGTGTAAAAACACGCAGAAGAAACATTTTCTCTCCACATAACCTGCAAACAAGAAAAATGCAAGCATAAAATGTTCTGTCGTCCTTGTTCTTCTGTGGGGTTTATTGGCGTTTGGCAAACCAGTTTAATGGTGCATTAGTGCCACCAACTGCAAGGAAACCAATGTGAATTGATGGTGGCCGGAAGTTTGCTGCCGCCATGTATTGGCGGAGGTCTGAAACGCACGCGTGTCTTGAGTTTTTTTTAGAGACATCGGGCTAGCAAATACAGACTCCTACCTGGAATGAGATGAGCGCTTCTTGACTTTTTCGTATGGCTCGTCAAGCGACGACTCGCTCCACATTTTGGGCTTGATGGGCGATTTATCGTAGTCTCCGCGGCCAAAGTGCAGGTGCCGCAGCCCATCCAGGGACTGCGGCGGCGGGGGACGACTGTGAGACGGCGGGCGCGGGGGGAGGCCCTTGTGGGGCGACGTGATCGGAGAGAAGTTGGGGGTGCCGGTCACTTGGGGGTCGTCATCATCCAGCACCAGAGCGTCGGATAGTGAACTGTCTTCGGAGCCAATGTTGGCTTCTACGAGACGGAAAGACAAAAACTGTTAAATTGGGTCCTCCTTTTATTAAGGGATTTGTCTGTAATGCAGAAAATACCGCTAATATACGCTCATGCAGTAGTAAAGCTTGTTGACAGATTGTTCACATTTTTTCATCAGTGATTAAAATTTAAATATATATTTTAGGCAAATTTTTGTTAGATTTAGATAAACTTTTGTCAGTTTTTTTCAATCATATTTTCGTTCGAGGTTTTTCATATTTTGTCAGTTTTTTGTCAAATTTTGGCATACCTTTGTCATTAAAAAATGTTTTGTTCATTTTTTGGTAAAATCTTATTTTTTCACCAGATTGTTTTGTCTAACTTCTGTCATATTTTTGTCAGTTCTTTTTCTTTCTTATTTTCATCAGTCCTTTCTTCTTTTCTGGATATTTGTAATTTATTGGCAGTATTTATTTTGTACCTCGTAGGCGTTCCATTTTTAAGGCGGCAATCTAACTCAAAGTTGTACGTAGTGGCAGTGCGCCATTGTCAGTCACTAACGCAAATGCCAAGTCATAGATACAGAAAATATTTATATGAAAAAGACTACTAGTCCATAAATATAAAGTGTAAATCGAACCTGTCATGGCACCTATTCCTTCGGAGGCCACTATATGAGAAAATACTGTCAGTGGGACCACAAATCCAGAGGGTGCCGGTACCTTCGATTATAAGCGACGCCCTCTGTGTGGGCTTCTTTCCGGAGCGCACCCGATATTCATTGATGGAGTTTTCGATCTCCTGTAGCTTCTTGAGTGCGTTGAGATAAGACGTCTTCCTCTGCTTCTTCAGCTTCTTGCTGCTCACGTGCGGGTCGCTGGCCAGGCGCCGGGCAGCCTCGGTAATCTGCGACTGGATGGCGAACTCTCGCTCCGAACGCTCCAGCTCCTCTTCCTGGGACCAGCACATGCACAGATATGAACCAATCGGCGTGGGCGACACCAGAAGAGCTAAGTTAAGTTACGTACTCGTGATCCAGAAACAACAACAGGCTTAGTTTGCAGACGCTGTAATTCTCCCATACTGCACGCATATACAGGTTGCCAGAGAAAGCACAGTGCAGAAATAATTTATCTCGGTCACAGCGGATTTTCTCACCGCTGAATCCTCACTATAGAAACACTCGACACTCCAATAATAACAGGCTGGTTTCCGTAACAAGGCTGTGTTTCTCTAAACTTTTTCTGGGATTTGTCAAGCAGGAATCACCAGGTGAGACATCTCAATCAGGCTTTGAGTTATATTTAGTATCAACTGAACTGTACTGGTGAACGACTGGTTTGAGTGTCTGCCTCACAGCCCCGCCTGTGTGGAGTTTGCATGTTCTCCCTGTGCCTGCGTGGGTTTTCTCCGGGCACTCCGGTTTCCTCCCACATCCCAAAAACATGCATGGTAGGTTAATTGAAGACTCTAAATTGCCCGTAGGTGTGAATGTGAGTGCGAACGGTTGTTTGTTTATATGTGCCCTGCGATTGGCTGGCAACCAGTTCAGGGTGTACCCCGCCTCCTGCCCGATGATAGCTGGGATAGGCTCCAGCATGCCCGCAACCCTGGCGAGGATAAGCGGCTCAGATAATGGATGGATGAACTGTACTGCAACAGGGGGTCGGGGAAGTATGCCGTGTGCTGTACCGTACTGTAGCGATTCCCACCAATACTGTATATAAAAAGAAACATTTATTTTTGAAAAAACCGAAAACTACGTTGTACTGAATTGTGGAGCTATGGCGCTAACTGTTTTTCACCATTTCAGTTTTCCTGATATTTTGGGCGTGGCTAAAATGGCGCAGCGCGATGCACTTTGGAGTCCAGTATGAGTCGCCCCTCGCAATCTAGTTAAGAACTTGAACGCCTTTCTTTGCATCAGCGGTTGCGATGTGCAGTTAGCTAGCTAGCTATGCCTCCTATTGACGTGGCCGCTTTAGAGCCCCTTGCCATGAGTGTGCATACATTAAGCTGATGAATAAAAGCAGAAGAGAGACGTTAAAAAATAAAAATAAAAAAAAAGGTTCGACATGATCGTGACAGCCAGCGTGCGACAGGGGCTTCGCACTGGCATGGCCGCCTTAGAGCGCCTCGTTGTAACAGCGTGGAAAAGCTCCACAACGAGCCGGTGGGATATATTCCAGCCACTGGAGGCTTTAAATTAATATACAGTATTTTCATGGCTCGAATGGCTTCATGTAGTTATGTGTGGGCATACGATGCTCGATGCTAGATGCTAGTGCTATTGCTAGAGGACTCTGCATCTTTTTGCACAATTGTCAAAAAAAAATAAATTGTACCAGCATTACCAGATAACTAGCAACCCTTTATTGCTCAGTGACTGTTTTTTGTCAATGTCTTTATGTCTCAAAAGTGTTCTCTGTCAATTGACTGTCTGTTGTCGTACTAGAGCGGCTCCAAATACCGGAGACAAATTCCTTGTGTGTTTTTTGGACATACTTGGCAAATAAAGATGATTCTGATTCTGATGATATAGCATCCATTTTTCCAGGTTGTAGAAGTGGTATTTGATTGGCAGTTGAGCGGGCTTGGTTTCAGCGTATTCAGCGGACACGCCCACAGAGTATGAGAGTTTTCATGATTTTAAAGCCTCATTTTGTATACTTGGCAATTTTATTTAATCATTTGGCATTTTATTTATTTCATTTTATTTTAATTGTGTTTAATCTTCTCGAGAACGTAAAATTTATAAGACATTTATTTTTACTTTAAATTAATTACAGATGAAATGAGAATGAATAATTATTTAATTAGTAAGATAAACTCTTTTACATAGTTTACATACACATTTTAGAAATATTCTTTATAAATATCTCATGTACAAATGACCAGCCAATCTATCCGTTTTAGAAATCAAATTGGGCACAAAAGTTTGCGCACCCCTGGTAGAGTAAAACATATGCAAAAGTAAATTTCCATCCATTTTCTGAGCCGCTTCTCCTCACAAGGGTCGCAGGCGTGCTGGAGCCTATCCCAGCTATCATTGGGCAGGAGGCGGGGTACATCCTGAACTGGTTGCCAGCCAATCGCAGGGGACATACAAACAACCATTTGCACTCACATTCACACCTACGGGTAATTTAGAGTTGTCAATTAACCTACCATGCATGTTTTTGGGATGTGGGAGGAAACCGGAGTGCCCGGAGAAAACCCACGCAGGCACGGGGAGAACATGCAAACTCCACACAGGCGGGGCCGGGATTGAACCCCGGCAAAAGTACATTTTAATAAATTAAAATATTGTGGAAAACTTCATTTATTTAAGTAGTTTATCTCAAAAAGAGAAACTCATGTATAATGTAGATTCACTAGAAAAAGGGAAAAATGTCATTATTTCATTAAAAAAATATGACTAGACTTAGCTAAAAGCTAACAAAAACCCCAAATTTCAATCTCAAGAAATTATATTTACACATGAGACAATACAAATGATTTGTAACATTGAAATTAAGTAGAAATTGGCTTTCTGAAAAGTATTTCATGAATTTATACAATATGAGTATCACTTTTTGAATTGAACTACTGAAATAAAAAACACTTTTCTACGATATTAAAATTTATTGAGATCCACCTGTATATGCACTATATTTGTTGTATAAAGACAATAAATGCCTGTGTGTTCTTATCATTGTGACAGAGCTGTGACGCATTCACTTGGGTCAACATTGTAGACTACCTCAGTCCTGAGGAATCTCTATTACTTACGCACACTGCTAGAGCAGGTTGGTATGTGTGAATGAGCAGCCAATGTTGACCAGGCAGGTCTGTGATTTAAAAAAAAAAGGTTCCTGGAACAAGTTCAATGCCAACAACTGCCATTCAAAAAAATAAAAAAATATACCCACGCACATACTGTACACTGGCAGCCTTTTCACCACAAGCTCTTCCTGTGAGGTGAACTATTTTTAGAAGTACCGCAGCTCTGGAATATATGTTTTATATTTATATGTATAAGGCAGATAAAGACATTAACAGGTCCTTCATGTTTTAGCTTTTAGCTAACATGCCTCTTTAAAAGCTTCCACATTGTTTAATGGAAGATAGATTTTTTATTTATAAATAAAATCAGTTGGGTCTTTGGCATGCCTACCCACCAATCAAGGTGTTTGGCGATGTGTCCGCTGCATGAGCCGCATACACGGATCCACACATTAATTGAGATGTGTAATTTGGGGTCTTGATGATGATGTGCTGCCTCCACAAGTGAAAATAAAATCAAGTCAGGATTTGGACAATTCTAAGGTAAAGAATGTGTATAAACAATTAATCTATCAAAATAGTTTTCGATTCATTTGATAATTAATTAGATGTAGTTTAATCGATTAATTGTTTCACCTGTAAATGCAATATACATTTTTATCTGATTGGTCAATGGGTTAATTGGTAGAATAAAAGAGTGGAAAGCGCGCTATAATTCTTGATCCTTGGGGTATTTTGCTACTGGCATGTCACAGTCTTGGGGTGTGTTTGAAATTGTGAAAAACCTTTATAGTATGAAAATATTTTACCTCGCCCTTCGGAAGAATCTTCTGCTCATCCAGTTTGAAGGCAGTGCCGATCTTTCGCCTGACTGTGGGAGCTTCCTCTCCCGGATCGAGAGGGTATTCCTTGGGAAGTTTTCCTGTCAGCTCCTGCAAATGTAAAGTAAAATGAGGCTACAAATGAAGATTTAGTAGAGAAGAGATATAGTCGAGAAGTCTTGGCATACAGCCTCTCTGATGCAGATGTTCTTGAGCTCCTCAAGCCTCTGCCTCAGCGTCTCCTCCAGAGCTTCCTGACGAGCCCTCAGCGCAGCCAGCATGTCCTTCTTGGCTGTTTGGGAGCTGTCTGATTCCTGAGAACCTGCAAAACAATCCGAGCAAGTGTCAGGAGTGTGTTGGTATGCTGCTGTTTGCAGTTGTGGGGTCTTGGCTGCTCAGGAGAAAGAAGGAGAGATTGTCCATGCACCTGCACAAGCCTGGCAGGATGTTTACAGGGAAGTGAGTGGAACATTTTGATAAGGAAGCTGTTTGTTTCAGGGAAAAGGGGGGCAGTGCGGAGGACAAAGTCGGTGACGCACAATCTCAGGGGGGCCCGAGATGGTGCCAGTCTTGTTTGTAACACGCCTTTAAGTTTAAGACAAACTGCTCATGCACACTGTTGCCCTCTCCTTAGGAAAAGAAAGAAACAACGCAAGACTCACCAGCAGAGAAAGCTGTGGCAGAAAGAAAAACACATGGCTTTAATTCACTCATGGTTGGATTGTTGGCAATTCTCACACTGGCTTCTAAAGACACAATGTGAAGCAATGATGGTCCTTAGGATGGTAGACTGGCTGATTATAAAGAGAACTGTGTCTGTTGTTGGCATGGAGACCATGGATCGCCTACTTTGGTCTGTAGTATCATTAAAACAGGACCACTGTTGTGTAGCGTTGAGGCTCATGTTACCGTTCAGAGTCATTCAGAGCATGTTGCAATGCAGACAGGTTCTGGTGTGTTCATTGGAGTGAATTATTTACTTCTAATCATGTCTGATCATAGCTAGCCAACTAGATAAACTAAAACAAAGAGCAGCAATGAATAGTGATTACAATACATTTACATATAATCGAATTAATATATTAAGAATATAAGAGTTTGAATTATAAAACACCCAATATGTACAGTGTGTTTGCATATGTATTCATAATGGTTCTAAATTTGAGAAGAATTAAAGGCTACTGCGATTCCTTTACATATGAAACTGCAAAAACCCTAAATCAGTCGGAACGACTAACAAAAACAATGGAGGAGAATGAGGGTCTTCTTCTGTATTTAGTTCTATGCATGTTGTTATTGGCCAGAGTAAGGACGTGAATTTTACTCGAGAAGAGATTGAGGGCAGAAAAATGGAGACTGTGTGGAGTATTATACCGCAGCGTACAGCCTCAGCTAAGCTAATGCCAAGTGATCGTGTTCTTGATCGATGGCGAGAAGAGCCAAGGAGGTACCAGGAAGTGTTAACACTGAATATAATTACACAGTTAAGGTGCTTGAAAACAGGTACACTTATTACAACTTGCAGTTTATGGCAGTTCAGTTTTATTTTAAAAAAAAATGAAGTTTGCATTAATTATATATATATTTATCTTGGTTGTGTGGGGGGGGGGGGGCGCAAACATTTCTTATGAACCAAAGGGGGGCCAGCAGAGAACGTTTGGGAACCACTGTGCTATGGCAAGATGGCCTTGAATAAACAGTGGATTTGTGGACATGATGACAGGACAACATGTAAACAGATTAGGCGATCTGTACAAAAAATGGGTTGAAGACCAAATTTCTTGTGCTAATTGTCCTGTCACACTCACAACTTGTTCAGCACACGTGTGCATTGTTTGAAAATGCCAATGAAAAGCTGACGTTTGACCTGCTGAACTGTACATTCCCACAAACACTAAATTTAGAGGCCGGGGGACTCTGGAGGACAATGGTGCACCACACGGAGGGCGAGGGGGAAGTCTACACATTAAGAAAGGCTTGGGATGTGATTTGTACACACAGTACATAGCTGGGGTGGGCAAAGTATGGTCACTGACGTGTAGTGGTACATTTGCCTGACTTCGGGTGCAGGCAGCGTGGGTTCAGTTCCAACTCAGGGACAGTGTGAATGTGAGAGTGATTGGCTCTCTGTCTCCATATGTGCCCTGCGACTGACTGGCGACCATTTCAGGATGTAGTGCGCCTTTTGCCCGAAGTCAGCTGGGAGGGCTGCAGCATATTTGCCCCATTGCTCGGTGTCAAACTTATTTTTGTAGCGGGCCAAATTGGAGTTATTGTTTCCTTGAGGCGGCCGTTATGACTATGAAACGATATAAATGTGTAGTCACCTCATCATATTATTACATATACAAAAGAAATTCATGGATAATGACTTACAACTCAAGGCAAACAGTTAGTGCAACTGTTGTTCAATTTATATATATATATATATATATATATATATATATATATATATATAAAGGTTTGGTCGGAAAAAAATGCTTGCCAGATGAAAAATGTACTGAAGGTGAGCACAATTTGCAATTTCGTTCCAGATCTTACCAAAACACATGAAGTAGAAAATCTTGTGGCAGGCCGGATTTTGCCCCCGGGCCATAAATTTGACACCTGCAATTGAATCACTTTTTTTCCTTTTAAATTGGTTTATCAACTGTATTTATTCATTTTTTAAATGTATTTGTATTAATCTTTCTGATTAAATAACGGATACTGAGTCATTATAAAAAATTGTAAAATGTTTTAAACAAATGCATTACATTTATATATATATATATATATATATATATATATATATATATATAAACAATGTAAAATAGCATTTATTGATTGTATGTATATTTTTATTCATGTATGTGATCAAATAATTTAGTAACTGATTCATTGTAAAAAATAAAATAATTATTAAATGAAACTATTTTACATTCTACAGTTGCTTTGTTTCTTTGATTAAATAACGGGTTAATCAATTCTATCCATCCATTTTCTGTACCGCTCTAAATAAATAAATTAAAAATAATACATATTTGCATTTTTTTTTAAACCACTTCTACAAATAACTTTACCCATCAGTCCGGTTTAAACACCAAATGTGGCCCCTTGAAAACAAAAGTTTGCATGGGTGTGTGTGTGCATGTGTGTGTGTGTGTGTGTTTGAGAGGGACAACATGAGACGCAAAATCGATGGCGTCCCTCTGGAGGCAGCTGTTTTGGTCCAGCCAGCTGTCAACCAACGCCCTGCTCTAATGCCACCACACAAGAATGCATTTGACTATCAATCTTTCACTTTTACATACACATGTGCACACACACACGCACACACACACATACAGTATGTATGTATGTGTGTACTGACCTGAAGAGAGCAGACTGCCACTGCTCCCACTGATAATCTTGCCTTTGCTGCCCATGTTGGCCAGTTTGGACATTTTCAGCGTTCCCGTTTCGGTGAGGTCGATGGCAATCTCACTCAGACTGCGTGCTGCATGGATCTTAGACTGGACACACACACACACACACACAAAAGGACATCACAGGGAGCTCGCAGCGTCTCAACCATCACATTTAATCGTGTCTGCGGCGTAATAGTGAGTAGGTGGGGAGGGGATGACTGACCTTGCTCTGCTTGCGGTCCAGATAGAATTGGTGCTGGCTTATGGCCATGGCCCAGATGGACTTGATGAGGGCCGGACAGGCGTACCAGGTGTGCACTGCGATGCCACTGTGCCCAAATGTCCTGCGTGTCACCGACGCCCTACAGTAGAAGCGGACACAAGGCCTCTTTATACACACTGATACACACTGGGACAACGGCCTATAGTGAACCCCCATTCATAGCAGGGAATACGTATGTTCCACATGAACCTGCAAGAGGTGAAAATCTTCGATAAAAAGAGATCGTAAAAAACACATCAAAACAAACTTAAATCAAAACACATTCTGAAGCACGTTGTAAATGTACTGAAAAACACAAACTAAATATATGTACAAAATGTATGGAAATTACTGTATGTATTGTGATATGTATGCGCTAGATATGTGCCTTGAAGAGGCGGGGCCTGGCAGGTCTGCATGTCATGTCAGCAAGTTTGCGTGTGAATGTGTGGGTGAAAGCTGCGGTCGACAGCAGCACCTGCCTGAGTGTGGTCTTGTCTTTTACGGTTGTCCCGGCGTTCAATTAATGGCTGAAAAGTGCATCGGTGACAGTGGCTCTCCTTTCCCACTTGCGAGGGCATTACAGGAGGTAATACTATAAAAAGCCATGAAAAATTATCCCTAAAAAAAAAATGCAGATTTTGCAATACAGTACAGCGACTCTCAAGTGTGATACATGGGCACACTCTAGATGTACGTGAAATACTCGCTGCCTCAGTACAGTTCAGTTGTACTTAACTTTTAAGCTCAATAAATTCACATTTAATGTTTTGGAACTGTTTGTTTTTAAACATTTACTCAGGTACAATTTCATTTTATATATACATTTTAATTGAATCATTAAAGTACAGGTTTTTATTACCCTATATTATAATGTTAAAGTTCAGACCATTAATGTTACAGTGCCTTTTTTAGGTGGCACTTGGTGTAAAAACGTTTTGAGAAGCACTGGACAAGTAGACACGTTCCACAAACAGATCTCCGACATCGATGCACTGCGATATAGCTGGCAAACAGTGTCTGACTATCAGAGCGCAATAAAAGACGACTGGGGTGCTTGCGAGGACAGGAGGCACGTATTAGCCACACACGACGCTTGCCTGTTTGCTCATCCTTATTCAAACACACACTCACGGCCAACTCACCCTAATGACAGCTCCTCTCAAAGAAAAAACCGCTGCTCGCCATTTCACCCTGTCCCCGACTGCTTTTCCACCCACCCACCCCTCACATATGGAGCCTTGTTAAATAAATACAGACCGGGTCACTTGGGCAAAAAAGCGGCCCGCTCACACAGATGTTAAGTCGTTCGTGGGGTCCCTTGTCAAGGCTTTTTGACGTGTGTGTTTGTGTGCTCTATGATAATTTGTTTCTTTGTGACCCACCTTTAGGATAATATTTTGGGAAAATAATTAGAACATGACAGAAATGATAAACGGCTTGAAATGATTTAGGTAAACATGCACAAAAAGTGTTTACTTGAAGTACATAACTGTACTGTTAGTTCATCCTATAGTTCCATACCTATGTCTCTACTGGGTCAAAGGGCTTTAAAAAGCATCATATTAAACATCCATTCAGGTTCTATAGTGCTTATAGGCGAGAGTAACACTTTACCAAAAGTGAGTTACAGTATATGATTGTATTTAGTTATTCACTGACATGGACATTTATATTCGTCAACTGGAATCCAACCATTTACTGCCATCGACAAATGTATGTCATGTACGTTTTTAAGGAATGTCAAGATTGTAAACCACTGTAATGATGAACAAGCTCATTTTCTCAGATTTTTTTTTTTCAGAAACAGGTGTTTTTGGTGAAACCAGACCATGTTCTACTGCTGATGATTAAAGAATGGAAAATAGTTGAAACAAATGTTTTGTTTCTGGTTAAAGAAGAGCGTTTGCTCTTTCATTTGGTAGGTTCGGTGCTTGTCGCAGAACATATTCTGTTGGTCTCAAAAGTGCTTGAAAACGGCTGGCAATATGGGGAACTGCTTTGAAAACGGGTGGCAGTGAATGAGTTAAACATTATTTACAGTATGTATAACATTGTTGACATCGACACATGGGCAACACTTACGCCAAAGTGCCCCTTATCCAACGGAATTAAGTTGCAAGTTTCCGTGTAGATTCACGCACTCACTTTTTTCCGACCCCAAACCAAGGCTGACAACTGTACAGTGTGTGTGTGCAGTAAGGAACAATAAAGGTGCTCCTTACTGAGAGAAACATCAAATCAATAAAAAGGAGTAGAATTTAACAGCAACAACATTCAATCAGTTAGTTGTGATACACAATAATAATGAACTAATCAATACAGGTTAAAGAAGAGACAAGCCAACAACAACAACGACGACGACAACTTTGACTGTACATGCATATAATCAAATAGCCTTCGCATTCCAACGCTCAGTCTGCTGTATAGATTTACCTCCTGGGGTCATGAACTTCCACGGAGAACTTCTTCTCTCGGAAGTAGAGGTTCTCCAGCTGACGCCATTGGAACACCTGAGGTTTGAGGAGACAAAACACGGCCCGACAATTAGTCCACGCAGCTTTGAAGGGAATCCTTTTCTCCGTAAGCTCCACCAGGAGGAGAAAAAACAAAACGCTAACAGAGCTCGATTACCCCACGCTATACAAGAAGCCGAAAGACGTATTCCTCAGCATGTGTGCTATGTTACATCCTCCGCGACGTGCTTGGCTCTGTAGGCGTCCGTTTGAGTGAAAGTGTGTAAAGTTTCCTCCTCTCGTGTAACTTCACTGCAAGGGAGGGAGGGAGGTGGGGGGAGGCTTTTAGGGGCTCCTGACCCCTCCTCCATCCCAAAGGGACTGTGCTTCCTGCCCTGCGGTTGGGAAGGAGAGTGTGTGTGAGTAAAACGGGTCCAGGGGAGGAGTGATGAAGCTTTCTGTGCCCCCCCCCCCTCCACTGCTCTTGGCTCCTTCCTCTCTACAATTGAAGTGCCCTTGCTTTGTTTGATCGGAGCTCAGCGCACGCATAAACATACATTGTCTGAGTATGGTTCTCATTAGGAGCAGAGAGAAAGAGAGAGAGAGAGAGAGAGAGAGAGAGAGAGAGAGAGAGAGAGAGAGAGAGAGAGAGAGAGCGACAAGCGGGCTGAGTTGCTCCAATGTGAGCGAAATGAACACAACCAAATATTTTGGAGAAAAATGACACTTAAAAAAATAAAAATGAATAAATAAGTCAACAAACTAAAAGATCCGGCGCTGCCAGGGCCTGGCAGGAAAAACGAGGAGGCCAAGTCACAGTTCAGGAATTTTAACAGCCTGGGGAAACAATGGACAGACGGACGGACTGTAACGAAATGGAGAGAACACTGAGACAAGAATGATATAAATATAGCCTAGTGCATGTATACTGTATATGTGAGTGGATGCCTTGGATAGGGATAGAAAATGTCATCATTAAACCATCATAACATTTAAAATTGGTTAAGAGGATACTGTATTACAATTTTATCGTCGCTATGGGGCAGAATCCTTGCACTTCCAAAACCACTACTTTTCAGAAAGTTAAAAAAATTCCATCTTGCTTGAGTTACCAGACACACATCGTTAAAGTTGGTATTATATTTTAGATCGCTATCATATACTGTAGTGCACCAATATCAACACAATGCCTTCCCATAATGTGGGGATGCTAATTTCAATTGCTGATTTAATTATAGAATGGACACAGATGTGGCCACAGCCAGTCGTGCCCACCAGTCTGCACTTGCGCCAAAGGGCAGGCAAGAGAAAAATAATACTTGAGGATGTTAATACTTAAAAACAACTGTAACAACTGTGGTTACATCATCTTTCCAAACTCTATTTCAAAGCTCTGAGAGAGTGAGAAACTCACGCAAACACAGTGAGAACATGCAAGCTCCACGCAGGAAGGCAAAGTCCAGATTCGAACACCAAACATCAAAACTGTGAAGCGGATGTGCTAACCACTCGTTCATTGTGCCGCCTCTGTGAGAAGTGCTGTATACTCCTACTTTCAGCAAAACCGACACCTGCGATCATTTTGCTGACAATAATAGTGACGCGAAAAACTGTGAAATGTTCATACTGTTTCATCTCAAGTCTGAGAGAAGTGTGCTCTCTTATCAGACTTCTTGCTCAATCGAGTGTGAAGCGCTAATGTAGCATGGTGCTAAATATAGCAGGTGGGGGCAGAAAGTGAGAAACTGTGTGTGTGCGTGTGTGTGTTGGCTAGAATGATGGCGATAAGAGACATTCATAATTGTGTTCAGGCACGACATGTTTGCACTTTCATGCTGGCATATACCTTCTTTAAAAAAAAAAATCTTTTTTTAAAAGTCTGCCAAAGCCAGAGAAAGCAGAGGCTGGGAGTCTTGCACATATATGCTATAAATCCTAGACACTAAAATACACACATCACTGCACAAACATTCACATGCAGAATTCCAAGCTGGTAGATATTCTTTAACAATCGGTTGCACCCTGAGTATGTCAAATAATAAAGGTCAGATCTGATAGCGAGTGAAGGCCTTTCTTTGGTGTAGTGGCGAAAGAATAGTTTTTAAATAGCCTTAGCTGAGTTATTATTCTTTTCTACAGCTGGACTGCAATGTTACGTCCATGCGGGTGGGGTTCTGATGTATCCAGCCGTCGTCAAGACAAAGCCCATACACTCTTTCCTGTTGTTTGCATGGGACTGTGCCGTTTTGGAGGGATGACATATCTGGAAAAACTAATGGGAACCGTCTGGAGGCGTCTCTGCACTCCAACGAGTGGGTGGGTATGCTCGAAAATGAAATCATGATACGCCCGAAGCCAGTCACTCTGCAGACCTGTCTGTTTAATGATGCAGTAGAACCTAATGCTGTTGAGCTTCAGGTGCATGTGTGTGTAGGGACGTGTGTGTGTGTGTGTGTGTGTGTGTGCGCGTGTGTCTGTCTGTGTGTGTTTGGTCTGTGGTGAGCTGAAGTACTTTCACATTCCCAAATAACAACATGCTCTCGACCATAAAATGTAATGAAAGTCGCTAGCATCCTATAACACAGTACAGTCACTTAGCGGTTTACGAATTATCATTTCAAACAGTAATTATTTTAACTGTGGGGGAAAAAAAAGAGTAAAGTCACTCCAAATATAGCTCACAATTAAGTGTTCTGTGTTTGCCTAACTGAATTAGCTTTTCAGTGGTAGGGAAGCGATGACAGCGTGAGTCAATGATTACCAGAGTGTCTACGCTTGACTGAGAATCTGTTCCTCCTTTCTTTTCGTGAGGCGTATTTCAATGGGGGAAGTTGATTTTAGATACGAACCACCACTGTGTGTGTCACTTAAAACATTGCCTGTACTGTTAATAAATCCTTTGTAGGGTGATGACAGACGGATCCTAGAACTGATTAGTTCTACTTGGATTCATTACTATGGAAAGGTAACACACTGTGTCGACTGTAGATGCTTTTTATTGGTCAGTGACAATGTGTTTGATGGAGGTTTTAAGAGGAAAATGGAGAAAGTGGTGGCGGGTTGGTCAATTCTGACACATAAAAGACCAGCGCCTCAGGGTGGCTGTTGCTATAGTGATGGTAATGCTTGATAAGTTGGCAGTGTAGGAATGTTCTATAATGGTTTCTGCACAATCTTTCTTGTCGTTTCCTTTTGACATTTACAAAGAAAAGGATACAAACTGCATTCCTTCATTTTGTCCAAAAATAATACACCGTATGGTGAAACCTGAAAAACGATTGAACGTCGTTACTCTGTTCATTATATTAAACCTAAAATAACTCTAACCACCAGTTTAGTCTCCTAAACTATAACCTAATCCTCATTTAACTTGCCGACTGCTGTTACACAAACATGCAGACGAAGCATTAGCGACAAACAGGAAAGCTACATCAGACGGGATGTATTCGTCAGGATGGCGAGTTCAAAGCTGAGTCCAGTTCCTGTGAGTGTGTGCAAATAAATTTGTGTGTGTGTGGTTTATGTGGTTCCGAGTGCATCCGTGGTCGTTCAGCGTCATGCAGGGATGGTGTTAAACCCATTAACACCCTGTGAGAGGAGGCAAAATGTCAGCAAGCAAGGCCTTAAACACAATGGGGGGCACCAGAGGTGCACGAAGACAGGCTATTACACACAAAACTGCATTGACTGGGTGCAGAGAGTGAGCGAGCGAGATAAAGAGAGAGAGCGCCCAGGATGCAAAACATCTCCAGACACAAGTATCTGTGAAGCACTGTCACTGTTCTTCCCAAACACAATGAGCTGACTCACTGACAAGGAAAAAAATGAGTTGCGACCATTTAGTCATGCAGGAAGACTGCAAGACGACTTTAAAAATGGCCTAAACGGGATTTATTTGTTAGAAGATAAAAACAGTTTACTCAAAATATATACCTGGTACACTACATTGTTCTATTTTATGAATAACTGCTAACAGTCTATTTATGCTAAAATAAAAGTTGTTTGATGCTTTAAAAAGAGTGCAAACACAATACAAATTTCCACTAGCCCGTCTATGGCATAAAGCTAGCATGCTTACAGTATGTTAGGCTAATGATTATGTTAGTGATGCTGTGTAAAGTCCGTAATTTAACATTTATCACAAATAAACAGCTTGAAACAAGAACACTTTGTCTCATTTGGAGACCTAAACTGCAGACTGAAGAGGGCAGAACATGCAAATACGAAAGAAGGAGAGAAAACAAATTCTGCCAACTATACTGTAGGAAATAAGCATAAACAGCACAAAGTAACACAGAAGCAAAAATACTGCTGTGCCACAACAAAAATAATGTCCCGTTTTCGGCATGAGTGTGTCGGTACCGATATGCGGATTTGATCTAGAAACGTAAACGGTTAACATTTTAACATGGAGTTCATCTAAAAATTAATAATCAGTAAAATACAATTTTGGCGAGTTAAAGAAAAGCTAAGAATAGACGAGAATGTGATCTGTCTGGGATCAGGTAAATGTGCAAAACAGTGGTAACTTGACATACCGTATTTTCACGACCATAAGGCGCACTTAAAAGTCTTAAATTTTCTCCAAAATGGACGGGGCGGCTTATAAGCACTCCGATGACTGACTGATGAGCACTCCGCTTGACTGACTGGGAGCATTTCCTGCCGACACGCTGCTTTATATAGAGGAAAGCCGGACGTGACTGAGTACAGCATGCGGACGTAAAGGGGGAAGGCTGCGCGTGAAGGAGGACGCTAAAGGCACGCCGCCAGTAGGTACATAGCGCGGGTATGTGGAATGTGCAAAACAACATCGGCGTTTGGCTAAGGACCCCCGAAAATGGCACTTACGAAGAGACACGCTTACGAAGCACAGTTTAAACTGCAAGCTGTAAGTTACGCGGAGGAACATGGGAATCGAGCAGCCACGAGAGAATTCAAGATCAACAAATCCATGGTTCGCAAGTGGAGGAAGCAGGAAAACGAGCTTTGACTTGGCAAAGACGAAGCTGAGTTTCCGCGGAAACAAGGCGAGGTGGCCCGAGTTGGAAAACCAACTCGAGCAATGGATTAATGATCAAAGAACAGCCGGGAGAAGCGTCTCTACAGTCACCATTCGACTGAGGGCAATAACGCTTGCAGAAGAAATGAAAATCGAACATTTTCAAGGTCTGTCTTGGTGCTTTCGTTTTATGAAACGGCACCATTTATCCATCCGGGTAAGGACTACCGTGGCGCAGCAACTTCTGGCGGACTACGAGGAAAAGCTGGCCATCTTCCACTCCTACTGCAGTAAAAAGATTGCCGGTCCAACCACATCACCAACATGGATCAGGTGCTGCTCACTTTCGACATCCCGGTGAACCACACTGTAGAGAAGAAGGGGACCACCACGGCAGCGATACGCACAACGGGGCACGAGAAGTCGGCGTTTATTGTTGTGCTTGGTTGCCATGGTAATGGACAGAAACTGCCACCTATGGAGATTTTTAAGAGGAAGACGCTGCCTAAAGAAAAGTTTCCAGCTGAAGTCATCGTTAAGGCCAATCAAAAGGGCTGGATGGACGAGGTGAAAATGAGAGACTGGCTGAGTGAGGTGTACGTAAAGAGACCGGATGTTTTTTTCCACGAGTCACTGTCCCTGTTGATCTGTGACTCCATGCGCGCCCATCTCACAGCCGCTGTGAAAAACCAAGTGCAACTAAGACTGGGAGGCAATGCCGGGCGAGTTACACCACCATATGTGAAGGGATTGTGGATGCCATGCTAAGGTATCTGCTTTGACTGTTGTCCGAGCTTTCGCGAAAGTCGGCATCATTGCTGAACAGCCCCCCGGCAACGAGACTGACTCCCAACAATGACGAGAGGGAACCCGGGGTGTTTGATGGAGAACTTGCCCAGGCTGTTCATTTCGGATTCAGAAGATGAGGACTTTGATGGATTTGTGGATGAGGATTGATCAAAAAATAAGGTGAGTACATTGTTAAATACTTCAATAAAGTACAATTGAACTCAGTTTTGCTCCCGCTGCCTTTTTAAAAACATTGTTTTAACGTGCATGCATGCTAGCGTATGTTTTACCATGCCTGCGCCCAATAATACGGTGGGCCTTATGTATGTGTTAAACACAGAAATAGACCCCGTAACTGAGACTGCGCCTTTTAATGCGGTGCGCCCTATGGTCGGGAAAATACGGTAAGTTTAAATTGTAACTCAATTTACTCAGATATTGAAGTGAGCTGGAATCCTATTAATGATCTAGCGCCCAAAAACCACCACAATTTTTGTTTTTAATACAGAAAAAAGCACTGTATTTTTGGAAAACATAATAAAAGAAAATGTTAAGCAATAAAAAGCTTATTTTTTCCAAGTGTAATGTTCTACATACTGCATTACTGTACATGTGTTGGATGTGTCCCTTTAAGGGGCGTGTCCTAGTGCGTCACAACGGAAGCTGGAGTCAGCCTGCTAGGCTGATTATTTCAGTGTGAGCGTCTGCTCATTGTGAGTGTTCTCATTTTGTATTTGTGCGTCTGACGGTTTGTCCCGTTCAATAAAAGGCCGAAAGTGCATCGTCGACTGTGCGCTCTCCTTGCCCACATGCATGCACAATACCATATTTTCGAAAACATTTTTTCCACTTCACTTAGTGGTGAGTTGAATCAAACCACGAGTGAAAACTCCGAATCACAACGAATCAAAGAACAACATACTACTTACTTTATTGTGACGAGAGCTGCAACTGTTGCCATGCCACATTTACTTAAAAAAAATCGAAATATTCCACGATTGTGGTGTTTACGGCCGCTGTGATTTTGACTTAGTGGGCATCGCTTCTGCTCATGAATCAGAATCAGAATCATCTTTATTTGCCAAGTATGTCCAAAAAACACACAAGGAATTTGTCTCCGGTTGTTGGAGCCGCTCTAGTATGACGACAGTCAATTGACAAAGAACACTTTTGAGACATTATGACATTGACAAAAAAACAGTCACTGAGCAATAAAGCAAATGCACTTTAGCTTCACTGAGATCTTTGAAGAAAAAAAACAAACAAAAAAAACAAGCCCTCTGCTGAAGGTGGCTTCCATCAGCCTAGCCTCATGGAAGTGCCCCAAACAAAGCCGGAAAGGAGCCATCGCCGAGGTGAAGCTTATTCCAAGGCATGAAGGCACTAGGCAGTGAGTATTTACGCCGCCGAAAGGCAAAAAAGACCCAGGCTTTTACCTTTGGCCAAAGTATGGCGAGGGATCATGGTTAAAGTAAGCCATTTTAAACTTAAAAAAAAATAAATTCCAGAGGGAGACGTGGCAGTTAAAACATGTCAGTCGAAACCTGCTAGCTGATTTTTCCTTTGGTGGACTATTATTTAGGAATAGAACAAGGAGTAACAATTGGGTTCTGATTCGCTAGTCAATACTGTCAATACGTATAGCGATGGGGATTTGGAGGGCGTGTCCGAGCCCTAGTATTTGGTGATTGACAAATAGGGGATAGCATGGATGTTTTTGAGGGTCATCTCACCTTTCTGGGCTTGACTTTGTCCTGATGGTCATACTGAAATATGCCTTTATAGCTCAATCCCAGCCACCACGGGATCCCCTGCTTATCCTGTGACAAAAACGACAATTAAGACATCACCTGAGTATGTGTGTGGAAGGTTGGACAGAGAAATAAGAAACAAAATCCCAGATCGCCTCGAGCACCATTATGTCTCCAAGCGGCCTGCTTAAAAGTCCAGAATGAAAAACAACACCTGGTGAAAAGAAGGGGGTGGGGAAAAAAAGAAGGCTGGGTAGTAAAACTGTACCTTTACGGCGTAGTAATGTACTCCATATGTGGGCAGGGACTCCACAATGCTCATGTAGCTGTGAGGACAAGGAGATGGACAACACATGTGAGATTTGAAGCCAAAAAAGCTAATCGCGCTACACCGCTAACACTCACTTTACGATAGCTTGCCCTCTGGATTGGCCGTTAAGCTTCTTGTAGTGCTCAATGACTCGTTCCTCACTGTGGGTGAAGAGGAAAAGCTTAAAAAAAATAAAAAGTCGAGAGAAGAAGAAGGTGAGGAGATTTGACTCTCACCAGTAGGCCAGGGATGGGTGCTCCTTTAGGGCCTGGGTGGGCAGAGCAGGGAGCTTTTTCAGGTCAGATCTGGTTGCATCGTGACTAGAAGGTAAGAAAGACCACAAGGCACGGTCAAGATATCTTTCTCGTTTCATAAAGCTTTGAAGTAACACAGATGAACTGTAGCGAGAAGACTGTATTATGTTACACTGGAAGAAGGACATTAAATCAAGTCAGAAAATAAAGAGTGACAGGGGAAGCTCTGTGCGGCAGACACAGAGGAAAGAGTCAAGTAACAGGAAGACAGAGAGCAATAAAGAAGTGTATTAAAGAGATATTAAAAAAGATGGAGCAGGGTGAAGACACAAACAGCACAAGAGGCTGGGAGCCAAACAGACTTGGCTTTGGACGGAGTTTTCAGACCGCCGTTGGCCGGAGGTCATGAAAGCCTCGCGGTAATCACGAAGTCTGTCTGCCAAGGGAGGATTGGGGAAAGCCCTGGGAACACGACCGTCTAGGAGCTGAGGGCCAGGGAGAGTCCCCAGTGACAGTCTGCCCGGCTGTTCTTCGACATGTGAACGCAATCTTTATACTTCATATGTTACCTTTTACGCCTGGGATCATCTAGCTTTTCCTGAGCCCTTTTGTAAAAACTTTCAAGATGAACTTTCATGCTTTTACAACTGCGGTAAATTACATATTTACGATTAGGGAAAGGAAACTACTAGACCTTACATCGATCTGACCGGCCTGATCAGTATCGGCCAAGATATTTAACATTTTATGCTGATCGGCTGATCGGCATTAATGTCATAATTCGCCGATCCGATCAAAGACATCATTGATCGGCTCCGCAAAAGACCTTTACTCCGCGTCGCAATCGTGCACAGTATATTTGAATCCAAAAGCTAGTCTATTTTTAGCCTTGTCGCGTGTCTTTTGACGTAATACTGTAAATATCTGACAGCCAATCAAGTTATTTAAAAAAAATAAAATAAACGTTGGCGGTGCGGGACAGACAACACATCTGAGACAGACAACACGTAATGCCCGGATCAGACTACAAGACAAATTTGCTCTTTCACGATTGCCCTCTTTCACGATTGCACTATGTCAGACTACTGCAATAAAATATTGTATTCCGATACCACCGCATCTCACTTTTTACGATCATTGGGCTTTATCTTGTCAACTCAAATGCGACCAGATACACTCGTTACCGTGGCGGCGACGACAACAAGAGCGGACCGCGCCGACTGTATTATAAGAACAAAATGGGGAAAAACGTGTGTTGGTGGTCACCGGTGCTCAGGAGAGGACGTTCGTTTAAGGCTTGCTTGAGGTATGTTCCCGTACTTTTAATACGATACAGCTCGCAAGCAGGCAACAAAACGTTACGTAGCCTAGCAAGCTTGTGCTAGCACTAACGATTATGCGTAAACATGCTGCCGTTCTGTCGAATCATGCTCTAAAGTTTCGGTGTGGGTGAAGTAATTTAATTACAATAAAGTAATAAAGTAATAAAGTAAAGTAAGTAATTTACAGTAAGTTAGCACCCATTATTTCTGTCATGTTGTAATGTTGGTTTGAACTGACTGATTAGAATACATGACCTGGCTTGAGCAGTGATTTCCAACCTTTATGGAGCCAAGGAACATATTTTACAATTGAAAAATCTCACAGCACACAGACAAACAAAAATGTCACAAAAAGTACTTCCTGCCATCTAATAGAAGACCATTCATTAGTTCTGTCTGTCACTATGCCTCACTGGCATAAATAGATGAACAAAGATACATTATTTATTGTAAATATAATTTTTTGAGCAATTAAGTACACAAGTATATACAGTAAATTAACAGGTCATTTAAATAGACACATTGCTCCAGCTTGTGATCGGATCGGTGATCGGTTATCGTTTTTTTTAAACTCGCTGATTGGTGACCGGCCCCAAAAACCCTGAACCTGTAAAGCCTATAAACCAGTTAGGTTTTACGTGATTTCTCCATTTAAAAACTAAACCGTTTGGCAAAATTGCTACTGTATTTGTTGTGACATCAGTAGTCTGTGGAGTAAATTTTATTCATACAGCGCCAATTCAAAACAGATGTTATTTTAAGGCACTGAACAGGTCAGGCACAAAAATCAACACAACCTGACAACAATTTAGTTAATATAT